>NC_045544.1:128828023-128903023 GCF_009769535.1 Thamnophis elegans | reverse complement strand
AAGGACGTTAAATGGCATCTGACAAGCTATCTGCTCAAAATCACTATGAAGGATTAACTTTACTACTAAGTAGTCATTCTTAACATCCTCTTTAGTTTGGGAGCAGAAATCCATACATCTTTCAGCCACCAAGTTTGAAAAACAGTCTAGAATAACAGTTGGAAGGGACCTTGGAGGTCTTCTAGTCCAACCCGTTACTCAAACAGGAAACCCTGTATCATTTCAAACAAGTGGCTGTCCAGTCTCTTCTTAAAAGCTTCCAGTGTTGGAGCATCCACAACATCTGAAGGCAAGCCATTCTACTGGTTGATTGTTCTCACTGTAAGGAAATTTTGCCTTAATTCTAGGATGCTTCTCTCCTTGGTTATTTTCTATCCATTATTTCTTATCTTTTCCTTTGGTGCTTTGGAAAATAGGTTGAACCCCCCTCCCTCTTCTTTGTGGCAGCCTCTCAAATATTGGAACACTGTTGTTGTGTCACCCCTAGTCCTTCTTTTCACTAAGGTTTAAGGTTTATTAAAATTTGTATGCCACCCACTCCCATCGGGACTCTGGGCGGCTCACAGCAAGACAGAAACAGTTTAAATTTAAAAATAGAAAAATACAATATTAAAAATTCACATCATCCATTACATCTAAGTGGGGGCTGGATATCCATCAACAGCCCCAGGCCTGCCGGAACAATCAGGTCTTAACGGCTTTACGGAAGGCCGGGAGAGTGGTAAGGGTCCGGATCTCTGCGAGTAGATCGTTCCACAGGGCTGGCGCAGCAACAGAGAAGGCCCTCCCCCGGGGAGCCGCCAACCGGCATTGTCCGGTTGACAGCACCCGGAGGAGGCCCAGCCTGTGCAATCTTGTTGGTCATTGGGAGGTGAGTGGCAGGAGGTGGTCTCTCAGGTAGCCAGGTCCTAAACCATGTAGGGCTTTAAAAGTAACGACTAGCACCTAGATATCTAGACTAGATATCCCCAATTCCTGCAACGGTTCTTCATATGCTTTAACCCCCAGGCCTCTAATCTTTCTTGTTGCTCTTCTCTGTACTCTTTCCAGAGTCTCAACTTCTTTTGTATCAGAGGTTGTATTCAGCCGGTTCAGACCAGTTCACTCGAACCAGTAGTGGAGATTATGGATGGGCTGCCCACCCACCCTGGCTCTATGCTGTCCTATTTAGGCACATTTTCAAGCCGTGCACATGCGTGCAAGCCTCGCACACGAGCAAAGCTCATGCGTGGAAGGCCGTGCACATGCGTTGACGGCGCGTTCACATTTGCAAACCAGTAGGGAAAGTAAGTGAATGCCACCCCTGTTTTGTATATTGTGGTGACCAAAACTGGATGCAGTATCCCAGGTGTGGTCTTAAAACACTGCTCTACACCCTCTATTCTGTCTTGGACACATCTAAGATCAGCCCTACCACTGGGGAGAGAAAGGCTATTGTCACAACCTATTGAGGTACAGGTACCTCACAATTACAACTATTCCTCACTTTTTTCAGTGCCTAAAAATGAATGGTTGTAAGTCGAGGACTACCGTATTTTTTTGGAGAATAAGAAGCACCTTTTTCCCTAAAAAAAAGAGGGAGAAAAAAATGGGTGCGCCTTATACACTAAATACAGCATTTGTGGCCTCCCCAAACCCCGCCTCCTTCACAAAAATGGATGCACATAGGCTTCAGGTGGCTGTCAGAGTACTCCTGGGGGCTGGGGAGGGCAGAAATGAACCAAAAATGGGCTGTCGTTTGCTCATGTTTGCCCCCCCCTTCAGCCGCCCAGAGCACTCTACAAGCCTCCTAAAGCCTATGCATGCCCTGTTTTTGGTAAAAAATGGGCCCATTTCTGTGAAAAATGGGCCCTTTTTTTGCTCGTTTGTGCCCCCCCATCCCCCAAGAACACTTTTCAGGCCTCTCAAACTCTGCATGCCCCATTTTTCCACAAAAAAATGAGGCATGCAGAGGATTTGGGAGGCCTGCAGAGTGCAAAAACTTTTTTTTTTAATTTACCTCTTCAAAATCTTGGTGCGTCTTATACTCCGGTACGTCTTACACTCCGAAAAAATACAGTACTTATATATGGATTTGAAAGGGTGGAGAATTTGAGCATCCATGCATATACCGTATTTTTCGAGGCACCTTCCCCCCACCCCTAAAAGAGGGTGAAAATTTGTGTGCGTCTTATACACTGAATGTAGCCCCACCCACCCACCGGCCACAACCCTTTGGCCTCTGCCTTCCAGCAATTTACCTCTTTGCAGCAAAGAGGGGGTGTGGGGGGGGGTTGCAAGGAGGCTTCAATAAGCTGTAGCAATCCCTGCAGCCTGTAACAGCTGATGATCGGGAGGAATTGAAAGTGAAACTAGCTTTTGCTCCACATGGCAAATTTCTGGGAGGCAGATTTTTTTTTTCTTGTGCTAATCAGGCTGTTTGCTTCAAGAAGGTAAGTCAACAACTATAAATGCCTATAGAATGTTCAAATTCTTAGACTTATTTTTTAAAGACTGCTTTATTATTATTCTAGACAACTTAACAAAATGAAGAAGTTTTTTAAAATAAATGCTTGATCTGAAGAGGCCCCATGCTATTCTTTTAAAAAGTGCTATTCTTTTAAATAGCAGAGAGTAACTATACTTCCAGAAAGCACATCAATTTTAACAGCATCTGTACAGGTATAGTCTGAAATATAACACTACAAACAGTGTATATTGTCTGTACTGTTTGTTGCAAGGAGGCAAATTGCTGAGAGGCAGAGGCAGATATTTTCCCCTTGTTTTCCTCCCCAAAATCTAGGTGCGTCTTATACTGCGGAGCATCTTATACTCTGAAAAATATGGTAATTAGAAAACTTCCTTCCTCTCGGGAAACCTCAGAAGGCTTGAAATATATCACTGGGCATTTTGTTTCTGAACAGTAGAAGGCCTGTCCTAGAATGAAAAGAAAACTGTTTTATGTTTCTGGTAACCTTTAACCTTTTGTTGCAAAAGGAAGGCAGTTTCTGGCCAGGAGTTGTCTTGGGTTTCCAAGGAGCATCTTTTCTGTGAAAGCAGCTTGGGGGAAGGCAAAGGAAACATGTTCCTTGTTCAGCTGTGTATGAAGAAGGCAGGGAACATTTCCACAGTGAGAGCTTTCTTCTATTCTCTGATCGCAAAGATGTCAGGCAAAAAGTTAGGTGCTGCTTGGAAAGGGAGATAAATAGAATAGAATAGGGTTTTTTTTATTGGCCAAGTGTGATTAGATACACAAGGAATTTGTCTTTGGTGCATATGCTCCAGGGGTGGGTTTCTCGCCCCGTTCCAATCGGTTCGGTTGGAACAGGGCCGGCGGTGTCCTCATGCACGCGTGCGGCGTGCGCATGCACCCGTGCGGTGCACACATGCGTACTAGCGTCTGTGCGATGCTTCAGCTGCTCCTGGAGGATCGCGCAGGCGCTGTATGCGTCCTGCGCATGCGTGGAAGCACAGAACTCGTCAAAAAGGGGTAAGGAGCGCGGGCGGGTGTGTGGGCCCTTCGCCGTTCCTGGAAGTTACTTACTTCCAGGTTCGCCGACCAACCAGTTCGCAGGGACCGCCGCGAACCGGTTGAAACCCACCTCTGATATGCTCTCAGTGTACATACAAGCAACGTGATAAATCATGATCGTAATCATAAAATACAATCCTCATAAATCGTAAGATACAACACAGTGATAATCATAGAATACTAAATAAGCAATCAACACCAATCATAAGGTAAAGGTAAAGGTTCCCCTCACACATATTGGTGAGTCGTTCCTAACTCTAGGGGGCGGTGCTCATCTCCGTTTCAAAGCCAAAGAGCCAGCGCTGTCCAAAGACGTCTCCGTGGTCATGTGGCTGGCATGACTAAATGCCAAAGACGCATGGAATGCTGTTACCTTCCCACCAAAGATGGTTCCTATTTTTCTACTTGCATTTTTTACATGGCTTTGAACTGCTAGGTTGGCAGAAGCTAGGACAAGTAACGGGAGCTCACTCCGTTATGTGGCACTAGGGATTTGGACCGCCCAACTGCCAACTTTTCTGATCGACAAGCTGAGCGTCTTAGCCACTGAGCCACCATGTCCCTATAACATAAATCATACTAGGATAGTAAAAAAAAACCAACAATCAATATAAAAAGTGATACAAACAAAATTATAATCATAAGACGTTAAGGAAATAGGTAATAGGAAAAATGATAAGGATAATAGTAATACATTCCTACAGCCGGAGGGCTGTCAAAGGTGAGGTGGAGAGGACGAACCCGATGGTGGTGCCATCACAGGAGCCAGTAGGAATAGCAATAGCAATAGCAGTTAGACTTATATACCGCTTCATAGGGCTTTCAGCCCTCTCTAAGCGGTTTACAGAGTCAGCATATTGCCCCCAACAACAATCCGGGTTCTCATTTTACCCACCTCGGAAGGATGGAAGGCTGAGTCAACCCTGAGCCGGTGAGATTTGAACAGCAGAACTGCAGTCAGCTGAAGTAGCCTGTAGTGCTGCATTTAACCACTGCGCCACCTCGGCTCCAAAGGCAGCGGAGGGGGCGGAGCAGGAAAAAAAGGCCTCATGGCTTCTCAAAAGAATGGTGGAGGAGGAGGCGGCGGCAGGGGTAACACAGTGCCCAGCTCAGGTGCTCCGAGTGGAGGGGGAGGCGCCACTGCCATGGGCAGGGGCTCCAGCTGGAGCTTTGGCGGCTTCACCTCAGCTGCAGCGCCGGGCAACAAATGCAGTGGTGCTGTTGGAGGAGGAGGAGGCAGCAGTTATTCTGGTGGCAGCGGGGGCTCATCGGCATCTTCAGCAGTGACCCTGCCCCTGGTGAAAAAACTGAAGATGGAGCAGATCCAGGCAGATGACATCGCCGCAGCTGCCAGGTCTGGATGGAGGTAGCCAGAGCGGTGCCGAGGCAAAAGAGCAACATGACTGGGGGAGGAATTCTGGGAGTTGAAGTCCACAAGTCTTAAAGCTGTCAGGTTTGAACACCCCTGGAGTTTTTTTTTCTAAAGGATTAGGGGTGCAAGGGTCTTGTAACCTGACAGCTTTAAGACTTGCATGCTTAAAATGCCAGAGTTTCTGAGCCAACATTTTGGTTGCTAAGCAGAAATGTTGTTAAGTGATACTGATATTATATAACACTTAATTAAGCGGGTATGTTGAATAAACATAACTTTGAGTTTCAAATAATACTGATTTTGTTGTTGTCTTGGGTGACGTTTGTGAAAAAAATTCAGGTGCTCAGGCATGAAAATGTGCCGCTCAAAAAACACTATACTTTTCTGCTCACACTGAAAAAAAATTAGAGGGAACATTGATGGGGAGCCCAGATTCTCTTAACAACTGTCGGATTCACTTAACAGCCATGCTGATTCCCTTAACAACTATGACAAAAAAGTCATTAAATCAGCCATGACTCACTTCACAATCACCTCACTTAATGACAGAAGTTCCGATCCTAATTGTGGTTAGAAATCAAGGATTACACGTATTGTATGGAATATCTCTGGACAAGTCTTTCTATTTTAAACACAAGCCACTCAAACGTTTGGTAGTCTATTTGATTTTGGATATCCCAAAGGTGCTTTTTCAAGAGATATGTGGACTTTCTGCTTTTTCTTTGAAGACATTTCACTTCTTATCCAAGAAGCTTCTTCAGAGCTGAAGAAGCTTCTTGGATGAGAAGCAAAACATCTTCAAAGAAAAAGCAGAAAGTCCAGTTGGATGACTGAGAATCTCCATAGACATTGATTTTGGTAGTTTATTTGATCATTGGAGCTGATGTAAACACTTAGAAACTATATTCTTGAAAATCAAGACCATAGGAAAATTCCCTTAGAGGGGAAAAAGTGCCTTTGGTGGGGATTATGGTCACTTTTTTGTTTATTTAGGAAGCTATGCAGAATTGGACTTAGTTTGCCATTGGCTGAGTGCCCATCTGAAAATCCCCATAGGTTAGTCCGGGAATTTGAAAAACCGCCTAGAGAAAGGCAATGGTAAGCCTGTGTTATTTCCAAGAAAATTATATGGATTCAATTATCATTAACTTAGGTTTAGAGCATTAGGGTTACGTTTAGCGTTAGGTTAAGGGTTAGCGTTAGGTTTAGCGTTAGGTTAAGTGTTACGTTTAGGGTTAGATTTAGGGTTAGGTTAAGGGTTAGGTTTAGGGTTAGGTTTGGGGGGGTTAGGGTAAGGTTTTCACTTTGTTTTTACATTTTTCGATCACAGTGCGATGTTTTCGTCGCGCTGTGATGACGTCAAATGCGCGCTTTCGTCGAGCGCGATTTTGTCCTCCGCGGTTTTGTGGTGGAACCCAAATAAACAACCAGGAAACAATCAATAGCAATATAAATCGTGAGGATACAAAGAACAAAGTTACAGTCCTGCAGTCATAAGTGGGAGGAGATGGGTGATAGGAACAATGAGAAGACTATTAATAGTAATGCAGCCTTAGTGAATAGTTTGACAGTGGTGAGGGAATTATTTGTTTAGCAGAGTGATGGCGTTTGGAAAAAAACTGTTCTTGTGTCTAGTTGTCTTGGTGTGCAGTGCCCTATAGCGTTGCTTTGAGGGTGGGAATTGAAACAATTTATGTCCAGGATGGGAAGGGTCTGTAGATATTTTCCCAGCCCTCTTTTTGACTCATGCAGCGTACGGGTCCTCAATGGAAGGGAGGTTGGCAGTAATTGTTTTTTTCTGCAGTTCTGATTATCCTCTGAAGTCTGTGTCTGTCTTGTTGGGTTGCAGAACCAAACCAGACAGATATAGAGATGCAGATGACAGACTCAATAATTCCTCTGTAGAACTGTTTCAGCAGCTCAGATAGTATGAACATCTGCATTTACTCTCTAAACATAGATTTATTCTTGAAAATTTGCATTTCCCCTAAAGTACTCCTTTTTATCAATATTTGCCTAAAATATAGATGCTTGTGCACATTGTCTTCCAGAAAAAAAGTGAAATGAAAAACGTGGAGGAATGTGAAATATGGATAACTATATTCTGATTTATGAATCCTGGAATGCAAATGAACTGCTTTGTTTTAAAAGAAGAACACACAGGCAACAGCCTCATCTGAGACTTGGTTGCAGTTCAGAGCTCCTGAAACAACTGGCAGTGATGTAATTTTAATATTCCAGAAGGGGATAATTGTTAAGTACATGGGGAACAATCCTTTCAACTCTATTCAATTAATTTTTGCTAAGTTTTAATTAGGCTTTAATTTAAATTAAGTTTTAACTTTTTCTTGGCTGGCCCACCCAAATTCCAAGGATATTTTGGTTGAAAGTAGGTTACGTAGCCAGTTTTAAAACAGGGTATGAATCCATTTTTCCATGGTTCCATTTTATGCACCAAAATCAAAGCATCATAGAACAGAATAGAATATTTAGAGTAGAGTTGAGTAGAGTAGAGTAGAGTAGAGTAAAACAGAACATAGAATAGAATAGGTACCAAGGTATACCCACGTTACACCTATCCTCCGCGAGCTGCACTGGCTACCTATTAGTCTCCGAATCCGCTTCAAGGTGCTGGTCACTACCTATAAAGCCCTACATGGCATCGGACCTGGGTACCTGAGAGACCGCCTCCTGCCGATCACCTCTCTCAGACCAATTAGATCGCACAGGTTAGGTCTCCTCTGGATTCCATCTGCCAGCCAATGTCGGCTGGCGACTCCCTGGGGGAGAGCCTTCTCTGTTGCAGCTCCAGCCCTCTGGAACGAGCTCCCTGTTGAGATCCGGACCCTTACTACCCTCCCGGCCTTCCGCAAAGCCACTAAGTCCTGGCTGTTCCAGCAGGCTGGGGGGGGGGGGGGGCTGAGAAGCATCTACCTCCACGGAAATTGTGAATGTTGGTTTTATTTTAATATGTTGTCTTTGTCTCATTTTCCCCTTTCCCTTGTCTTTTGTGAGCCACCTGGAGTCCTCCGGGAGTGGGCAGCATGCAAGACAAATAAATAAATAAAATAAATAAATAAATAAATAGAACAGAACAGAACATAGAATAGACTAGAATAGAATAGAACAGAACATAGAATAGAATAGAATAGAATAGAATAGAATAGAATAGAATAGAACAGAACAGAATGAGAGCAGATAGAGTAGAGTAGAACAGAACAGAACAGAAAGAACAGAACATAGAATACACTAGACTTGACTTGACTAGACTAGAACAACAGAACAGAATAGAGAGCAGAGTAGAGTAGAGTAGAATTGAATAGAACAGAAGAGTAGAGTAGAAAAGAGAAGAGAAAAGAATAGGCAAGGGAAGTGTGTTTTATACTCTGAAAAATATGGTAATTAGATATTCAACAGAGTGATGGCACAAGGGAAAGAACCTGTGTTGTTTTGGTATACAATGCTTTATAGTGGAGTCCCGAGGAGAGGAATTGAAACAGGATGTGAGAGGTCTGTAGATATTTTCACAGCCCCCTTTCTGAGACATGCAATATGCAGGTCCTAAGTGGAAGGCAGGTTGGTTGCAATTGTTTTTCCTGCAGTCCTAACTATCTGTCGGAGTCTCTACCTGTCCTGTTTGATTGCTGTGCCAAACCGAACAGTTACAGAAGTGCAACTCAATAATTCAGACAGACTCAATAATTCCTCTGTAGATATGTATCAGCAGCTCCTTGGGCAGTCTGAGCTTTCTGAGTTCGTAGTTGCCAAAAGAATACATTTCTTATCATCCCAAACTTTCTCAGTGTGAATTTTGGTGAAATTCCGAGAAAGCAGAAGGGAAAGGAGTTGCTACAACCAGCTGAAAGTCTCTGCTTTGTTTCTCTCCCACCCGGTGTCTCATCCAGCATTTTTCAAAGGATTATTGTTTCACAGACTGTGATAGAAACAGACTGTGGTAAATTACAGATTAGGTTTCAGCTAAAGAGGAATGGAACGGATTAAGGAGGAACAAATTGGTAAACCGGAACTGAACAGATTGTGCTTTCTTCTTGCAGATTTGAGGAGCGGAGTCTCCGAAGTGTGATGGGCCGTGATCGAGAAAGATGCTTGTGAATGGTTGACTGGATGTTTCTGGCCTTCTGAAACCTCCTTAGTGCAGAGAACGATGGCGACCAGCCTGACTGCAGAAGGAAGCATATTGGAGATGGGGAAAGATCTAAGATGATCCGATGAACCCATGGGAGGGCCTAGCGGGAAGCCAAGGTGGGGCTTCAAAGCTGTTCTAAAGGCGTAAACGGCTCAGTTTCCTGGGAAGGGTATGGCCAGATCCTTTTTCAGACCACAAAAGTTTCTTCGGAGGACCCAGTTTCTGCTCTTTTTCCTCACAGCCGCTTATCTGATGGCAGGTAGCCTTCTCCTCCTACAGCGATCTCGCTTGGTCCTCCAGCAAGGCTCCAGGGGCTTCTCCAGGAATCAAGGCCTACCAGTTGCGGAGACTTTGCCGGGGGATGCAAAGGCAGAGAGCAGACCAGTTCAGATGCCTCACCTGACTTCTAAGCTTCTTGTCAACATGCACACAGTGTATGGGTCCAACCCGGACCAGAAAGATGGACCACGGTGGTTGATCTCCAGAAACTCTGAATTGAGACAGTTACGGAGACGTTGGTTTCTCCGATTTGTAAATGACCAAGAACCTGTTCTGGCTTCTGGAACAAAAACACTGAAGCACACCTCCAAAAACAAAGGTAAATCTGATTTATGCTAGATTTTGCAGAAGCATTTCAGAAAGGAGACATAGATACATTGAAATATCTTCCGTGGGATGATGATATGATGATGATGATGATGATGATGATGATGATGATGATGATGATGATGATAATCTTTGGTGAGATTCACAGCCTTTGGGGCTGGTTGGTAGTTCAACAGCTCGAGTCCTAACAAAGGACCTAGGAACTGTTAAGAGCCGGGGTGGCGCAGTGGTTAGGGTGCAGTACTGCAGGCCACTTCAGCTGACTGTTATCTGCAGTTCAGCGGTTCTAATCTCACCGGCTCAAGGTTGACTCAGCCTTCCATCCTTCCGAGGTGGGTAAAATGAGGACCCAGACTGTGGGGGCGATATGCTGACTCTGTAAACTGCTTAGAGAGGGCTGAAAGCCCTATGAAGCGGTATATAAGTCTAACTGCTATTGCTATTGCTTAGGTAACGTCGAAAGATATAAGCTATTCCAAGTAGGGTGGTTTTTTTGTAGAATCAGAATGTTCAAGTCTGATAAAGTTAGCTTTTGGTCAGTTCTGCCTTCAATACTTTTCAAGTATTGGCTATGCATAGCTTTGTTTTTCCAATTTTCAGCTCGCTTCTTAATTACTTCTTTCTTATATTCAGCTTTTGACTTAGTTGTCTTTAAAAGGCCTCCTTTATTTACTTCCTTAATCATTGGTTCTTCACTTTTCTGGATGTAATCATTCAAGCTGTGTTTTTCTTCTTCTGCAGTCTGTTTTACTTGTAGGAGTCCTCGACCACCCTCTGCTCTTGGTAGATATAATCGGTCAACATCACTTTTAGGGTGCAAAGCATGATTCATTGTCATAAGCTTCCTTGTTTTTCTGTCCAAATTGTCCAACTCCATCTGGGTCCAGTCAATTATTCCTGCAGAGTATCGAATCACAGGTATAGCCCAGGTATTTATGGCTTTTATGATGTTTCCTCCATTCAATTTGGACTTTAATATCTTGCAAATTCGTCGAATGTACTTGGATGAAGTTAATTCCTTGACTTTATTATGCATTAAGTCAGAGGCCTCTAAATTCCCTAAGTACTAGCCTTTTTCTGGTTTTACTGCCTTTATTATTTCTTCATTCTCAAGTTCTATTCCATCATCTTCTATGATCTTGCCTGCTTTGGTTGCCATTGTTGTACATTTGTCAATTCCAAACTGCATACCAATGTCTTGGCTAAATTCTTTTGTGCTTTCAATTAATAGCCGAGGTGGCGCAGTGGTTAGAATGCAGCACTGCAGGCTACTTCAGCTGACTGTTAGCTGCAGTTCGGCTGTTCAAATCTCACTGGCTCAGGGTTCACTCAGCCTTCCATTCTTCCGAGGTGGGTAAAATGAGGACCCAGATTGTTGGGGGCGATATGCTGACTCTGTAAACCGCTTAGAGAGGGCTGAAAGCCCTATGAAGCGGTATATAAGTCTAACTGCTATTGCTATAACTGCTATAATAAATTCAGTTCAGCTTTTGTTTTACAAAACAGCTTCAAATCATCCATGTACACCAAGTGTGAAATTTTCAGTCCTTTCTTTGCAAGTTCGTATCCACAGTCCATCTTCTTCAAAACGATTGTCAGTGGTAGCATTGAGAGTATAAATGTAGAGGTGAAAGGGGAATCGCCCTGGAAAATGCCTTGTTTAATTTCAACTTCACCCAGTTCTTCTTCATTAGCTATAAGCTTCGTTTTCTAGAGGTTCATTGAAGTTTCCATGAATTTTTGTATGTTGCTGCTGATGCCAAAGATTTTCAGGCATTTCTTGATCCAGCTATGGGAACTGAATCAAAGCCATGAACAGGTTGTTTTGTCTTTTCTTTGAATTATTTAGGATTAGCTTGTCAATTAGCAGTTGGTCCTTTGTTCCTCTTGAATTTTTGCAGCATCCTTTCTGTTCTACAGGAAGCAAGTTATTTCTTTCCAAGTATCCATAAATTTGGTTTGCAATGATACCAGTAAGGAACTTGTATGTTGTTGGCAAACAGGTGATTGGCCTATAGTTTCCAGGATCCTTTCCTTTTTTTTATCATTTTGGATCAAAAATGTCCTTCAGTTGTCATCCATTCATCATTTTCAGGTGTTTTTAAGATCTGGTTCATTTGGGCTGCCAATCTTTTGTGCACACTTGTAAGTGCCTTTAACCAGAAGCCATGTAACTCATCTGGTCCAGGTGCACTCCAGTTCTTCACTTTTCTTGACTTTCTTTGTACCATTTCTTTTGTTATTTTCACATCTTCCATTTTATGCACTTTAATAGAATCCTCAATCTGTTTGATCCATTTTGCATTTCTGTTGTCGTTCTTGTTGTTTTCCCACAAATTCTTCCAGAATTTCAGAGCTTTCTCTTTATCAGGCTTTTCATTTGTTGTTACTCCATCTCCACTTTCTAAGCTTTTATAAAACTGGTGCTGATTTGCTCTGAACTGTGAGTTTTCCTTGAACTGAGTTACTCGGTTTTCATACCTTTTAATCTTTTCAGCAACGGCAACAACCCTCTGCTTCAGCTCTTCAATTACTACCGCAATCTCCTTATTCTCCAAATCATATCTTACTTCCAGGCTGCTTTTGACCTGCTTTAGCTGACCTTGCCTTAGGTTCTTCAAGTTGCTCAAGTCTCCACGAAATTTTTTGATCTTCAATTCCAACCGAATTTTCCACTTAGGCTTCCTCTTCTTGCCCCATTGGTTCTTTTGTATTTTCAAATCCAATTCTTTGGTGGTCATGAAGGCTGCTGCATACATCAGCTGGTTTGTTTCAGCTAATGTAGTGGTTTGAATGGTTTGCACAGCCTCATTGACCTTTTTTAGTACAGGTAAGTCAGGTAAATTTAGAATTTTCAAATAGTGAGGTAGCTCTTTAGGTATTGCTCCAAGGGCTCCAATTACAATTGGGACAACACATGATTTCTTTTTCCACAGTCGTCAACCACTATTTGCAAGTCCCGGTATTTTGTGATTTTTTTCTTGCTGTTTATCTTCAATTTGTTGTTGTTGTTGTTGTTGTTGTTATTTCCCACCTTTCTGCTTATTAAAGTGCACCAGGCAGTTTACAATAGCATGACGTAGAAAATATTAAAGAAACATTGTCAAGAAATCAGCAAAAAGTCAAATCAAAATTTAAATTAATACTAGTTGATAACCTGGCATTGTCCATGTATTTATTTATAGGGGGGAAATGTCTGGACCAAATGTAATTTCTAATGTTGGATTTTCCCCCTTACCAGAGGGAGCTCCCTTGTGGAGTACTGTGAAGCCGGTACCATGGCAACTCCACCGTGCTGTACAGTAGAAGCCATTTTACGGCAATACAGTAGAAGCCATTTTAAGGCACAACAGGCCAAAATGAGCAAAGCATTTAATTTATGTTCACATTTCCTCTGAGTGGCTCACAATTCACCATCTGTCCTTTTACCTTCACAATACCTCCATGAGGTTAAATGATGGTTAGTAACTGGTCAACCAGTGGTAGACCAGGAAGTTGATTCCACATGATGACTACAACTATATTTTATTGTGATAGTCTGTAGTAACAGATTCTTGCATATTTGCCCCTCGTCTTCTCTCTTCCTATCCTTTGTACCATAGGGCAGCATCTTTCAACTGTGTCAATTTGAAAATGTGTAGTCTTCAACTCCCAGAATTCCCCAGACACCATGTTGTGAGTTGGAGACCGTACATTGAGAGCTGCTCAGGGAGAGAAATGATGCTTAGGGAGTGGCGGTACAGTCCAAATTTTGATCACATGACCATGGGGGTTCTATAACAGTCATATGTGTGAAAATGGTCACAAGTCATTTTTTGAGTGATGTTGTAATTTTGAATGGTCACTAAATGAATGATTGCCCAAGCCATTTACAGAATCAGCATATTGCCCCCAATAATCTGGGTCCTCCTTTTACCGAGCTCGGAAGGATGGAAGGCTGAGTCAACTTTGAGCTGGTCAGGATCGAACTGCTAACAATTGACAGAATTCGCCTACAATACCGCATTTGTGTTACTAACTGAACAATGCAGTGATTCACTTAATAACTGTGGCAAGAAGGTCTCAAAATGGGGCAAAACCCACTTAACAACTGTCTTGCTTAGCAACAGAAATTTTGGGGTCAATTTTGGTCATATGTCAAGAAGTAACTGTCATCTTAATTAAAAACCCTTAAAGCAGGTATCAGTATTCTGAGTAATGCATCTGCCAAAAGCAGAACTCCGAGGCAGGTAGATTCCTCAAAGAACATGTTTATTAGATACATCATATCGACACAGCTACTGAAAACGAACTCCAAAAATTCCTGCAGTTTTAGACTAATTTAAAGAACAAATAGTTCCCTCCCCAAATGTCACCGGTTACATTGTAAGTAGCTGAGAGGCTGGGATGACCTTGGTTCCTACAAGAAATTTTTTTTGTTTTGACTGTTAACCAGTCTATCTACTTCCCCCTCCCTTCCCCCTCTCAGAGTTCGTGGCAACTATGAGACAGCATAAGATGGCTTCAGCCAGGTTCGCTTCAGAGTTGACAGCAGGAGGAAAAGAGGTTAAACCACAATATTCTATCTACCTCGCAATGCAACAACGACAACTGAGGAAGCCCAGATGGCTTTGAATATGCAGCTGCAAACGATAAAAAAAAAAAAACACCTCTCCAAACCTGTGAAATGGAGCTCAGAGAGAGAACCTCCTACCTTCTTAGCGGCTTATTGTGGGTGCCTGTTCACAGCTTGCGAACTTCCTAATTGCATGTTTGGAAAGTGCCAATGTTCACCTCTTTAGAAGAAACATACCATTCACCTTGTCTCAACATCTTAATTCAAGAGTTCTAGCTTTCCCTCCTACTTCGCTGATTTATCTTCTTCTTTACTCTTTTTTTTCCACTTTTTTTTTTCAAAGGGAGAGTGGTGTAGATTCTATTGTTTATTTTTAGCAAAAAAAAAAAAAAAGCGCTGAAGATTGAATGATTTATTTTGGATCCATCTGTGAAAAGCTTTCGTTCAGAGACTGAAGATGAGATGGGAAAGAATGCAGGGGGTGGGAACAGAAGAACGCAAAGCCTCCATTTAAGTCTAAAAAGCTTGTGTATAGAAGTGTTTATGGATGTGGTCAGTGATGGGTTTCAAAAATTGTTCGAACCTACTCTGTGGGTGTGGCCTCCTTTGTGGGAGTGGCTTGCCACCCATGTGACCGGATGGGAGTGGCTTGCCGCCCACATGACCGGATATGAAGATGCCGATGACACTTGTCAGAACCACCTTAAATTACCTCACACACAGCACTGGCATGCATAAGAATATGATGTAAACTTGTTTTTTAAAAGGCATCTTTGGTTTGCGTTAAAACAACTTCAACACACGCAATGTTCTGATTGCACCACAAACGCAGTAGTCATCCTTACCTTTCACAGAGGCACTGAGTTTTATAAATATGAGCATGAAAGTGTAGAATAATCATATCCAAGGACCAGTGGTGGGTTTCAAAAAATTTTGGAACCTCTTCTGTAAGTGTGGCCCGTAAATTTGACGAACCGGTTCTACCGAATAGGTGCAAACTAGTAGGAACCCACCTCTGGACGTGGTATATGTCAGAAAAAGTCAGGATGGCAGCTGTAATTATTCAAAACTGCCATCTTGAATTTCTTGCTTTTGTTCCCTGTAAAACAGGGGTGTCAAACTCATGTCATCACAACATTGTCACATGATGTATCACAACTTTTTTCCCCTTCACTAAACCGGGCATGGCCAGCACATAACACTTCCGGCCCGCAGGCCACAAGTTTGACACCCCTGCTATAAAGGAACACAGAACTGACTTTGAGGAAGATATAAGCCAGGGGTGTCAAAACAGGTGGCCCACGGGATGGATACATCGCATGCAGGCCATGCCCTCCCCAGCTCTGCGGAGGGAGAAAATGTCATGATATGTCATGTGTTGACAATGTGCTGCTGCAAATTTGACACCTGTAATATAAGCAATCTGTTAACACTATGTTGCTTTATGACAGGGGTATCCAACCTTGGCACCCACTCTCAACTCCATTTTGTCAGCTGCCCAGAACCACAAACCCTGCTTCATCAATAAATGGACCCTCTTTCCAATCACCCCCCATTTTATTTCCAATGCCTCCCCCCCCTCCCGCCGGGTTGGACCAAGTGGATATTTTTTGCCACAGTGGGTTTCTGTGGGAATTTGGTAGAGCTGGTTTTGCCTTTGATAGTGCCAAAATCAGTGGTGGTATTCAGCCGGTTCGGACCAGTTCAGGCAAACCTGCCGTCCTATTTAGCCATATTTTCTAAGCTGCCCACATGTGTGCAAGCCATGCACGCACTCACATTTTCGGTACGCAGAGAACTGGTGGTAAGATTATGTGAAACCCACCTCTGGCCGAAATGATGCACTCAACGAAGTTTTGCACTGAGACATTGGCAGGTCTTGAGTGAGCTTGATTTGTCTGGGATCCACAGTTGGGATGTTGACATCGGGCTTATGTAGCTCTACAATAACAAGGAAATGGGAAAGGTGTGTAGGAGTTTGAAACTCAAGAGCCTTTTTGAAACAGGACTAAGTATGCCATTCATATATACAATTCTTTCCACTGCGCTCTCTTTTAAAGAAAGAAAAGAAAAGAAAAGTAGGTTAAACCAGGCAAGGTTTGCAGGTTGTTTTGAAGCAAAATAAATAATTAAATAACAACATGAAACAGGAAAACAAAATATTGATCTTTCTTCAAATATCCTTCCCCTACTTTAAAGTTCTCAGACTGGGAATATATGAAATACAGGTAATCCTTGACTTACAACCAAAAGTGGTATGACAACTTTCATTGCTATGAGATGTAGTTGTTAAGTGAATCCTGCTTCCTCCTTGACTTGTTTGTGGGAAGCCCATGGGAAGGTTGCAAATGGTGACCCCAGGATGCCGCAACAGGCATAAGTGCATGCCAGTTGCCAAGCATTTGAATTTTGATCACCTGACCATGGGGACACTGCAACAGCCGTCAGTGCAAGAACAGGTTTTCAGTGCCGTTTTTAACTTCAAACATTGTTAAATGAATGGTTGTAAGTCAGAGACTCCTTGCACCTAGAACTGTTTTTCAAAACTTAGCGATTTCAAGATATCTGGACTAGAATAATTTAATAATCGGTTCTCTTCCCTAAAGACCATCTAAGTTTTTTAGTTTTAGTTTTTAGTTTTATTGCAAATTTATATGCCGCCCTTTTCCCTGAGGGGACTCAGGGCGGCTTACAACAATAAAGGGAAGGGAGTGCAAGACAAGACTTAAAAAGAAAGAATCGTGATTAAAAGGAAATTGGTCATAAAAACACAACATTCACTCAACATTCGGGCGGGGTGAGAGTAATCCTATCCCCAGGCCTGACGGGATAGCCAGTTCTTGAGGGCTGTGCGGAAGGCCTGGACTGTGGTGAGGGTACGGATCTCCATGGGGAGGTTGTTCCATAATGTCGGAGCTGCAACTGAGAAGGCTCTCCTCCGCGTAGTCGCCAGTCGGCACTGACTGGCGGATGGAATTCGGAGGAGGCCTACTCTGTGCGATCTGATAGGACGCAGGGAGGTAATTGGCAGGAGGCGGTCTCTCAAATAGTCAGATCCACTACCATGGAGCGCTTTATAGGTGGTAAGTAAGACCTTGAAGTGCACCCGACGATCAACAGGTAGCCAGCGCAGCTCACGGAGGATTGGTGTTATATGGGCGAACCGTGGTGCGCCCATAATCACTCGCGCGGCCGCGTTCTGGACTAGCTGAAGTCGCCGGATGCTCTTCAAGGGCAGCCCCATGTAGAGCACATTGCAGTATTCCAGCCTAGAGATCACAAGGGCTCGAGTGACTGTTGTGAGAGCCTCCCGGTTCAGGTAGGGCCGCAACTGGCGCACCAGGCGAACCTGGGCAAATGCCCCCCTGGTAAGTAGATGGGGGTCGGTGGTCATGTGACTGGGTGGGCGTGGCCAACTCAAGGTCACTCAGGTCGATGGGCGCTTCACCTTAGCTGCTACAATGTAATAAGGGTTAACTGGAGAGGCAGTTTCTGTAAGCAGGGCAAGAAAGATTAGGCTAGAAACAACACCAGAATGTTTCCTTCCTGCCTTCCTACAGGATTAGCCCTGCAAAGTGGAAAAAAATAAAATAAGATTTCTTCCAACAACTGGTTCTCCGAACTGCTTAGAAAGTTAACAACCGGTTCTCCCGGATAGGTACGGGCTGGCTGAATCCCACCACTGCTACAAAGATTCTCAGTCATCCAGGCCATTGTTGTCCCAAAGGTGCTTTTTCAAGAGGCAACTGGGACTTTCTCTGCTTCTCCTTGAAGATGTTTCGCTTCTCCTCCAAGAAGCTTCTTCAGCTCTGCCTGGATGGTGGGGAGTGGAAGGATAATTCTGTAACGTGTCCTCGCTGCAGAAATAATTTTAACTACATTGCGTGAATCCTTCATTCATGGAAATGAAATTGTTCACCAAGACGTGTGCATGGAAAGGGGGCAAAGAGGGTCTGTCAGTAATAATTTTCACCCACAAATGCACACATGAGTAAAATTCTCTAGTGAATTCTCAGTACCTTTTTAAAAAATTATTATAATTATCGGTTATGTTCACTTTGCGCGTTGCTTTCTTTTTGCATCAAAACTCGTTGCCTGCCTTTATCTTCCATGATTCAAATCAATCAGATAAATATTTAGTTCTGCTTTCAGAGACCGCTGGGCACATTTGTGTCGCTGTCAGATTTTGTGTAGGATAACACACACAGTTGAAGAGATTTCTAAGAAACTCAAGAAGGAAGCTAGCTATCATGAGACGAGAGACTTTACGAACCATCAACCAATCCATTTCGAAAGCTTTTACAATACATTCTTAAATGAAAAGGAGATATTTATGAGTTCGATGCTTTTTCTAGTTGATATGATAGAGTGCTGTAACTCAGGTAGTCCTCAAGTGATGACCACAACGGAGTCCAAAATTTCTCTTGCTAAGTGAGACATTTCTTCAGGGAGTTTTGCCCTATTTTACAATCTTTCTTGCAGAATCACTGCAATTGTTAATGTTGTTACTAACATGATTGTTAAGCGAACCATGGACTTTGCTTGCCAGAAAGCTGCAAAAGGGGATCCCATAAGCCCAGGACACTGCAACCGTCATAAATATGAATCAGTTGCCAAGCGCCTAAATTTTAATTGTGTGATCATGGGGATGCTGCAGTAGCTGTAAGGGTGAAAAACAGTCATAAGCAGGGGTGGGGTTGAAATTTTTTTAGCAACCGGTTCGCTGGATGGTTGCTGGGTGGGTGTGGCTATGGTGGGCATGGCCTACTTGGCATCCTGCACCATGGTGGGGAGCATTTTTTGCTCTCCCCAGGCTCTAGAGCAGTGTTTCTCAACCTTGGCAACTTGAAGATGTCCGGACTTCAACTCCCAGAATTCCTCAGCCAGCATTTGCTGGCTGGGGAATTCTGGGAGTTGAAGTCCGGACATCTTCAAGTTGCCAAGGTTGAGAAACACTGCTCTAGAGGCTTTCCTCGAGCCTCCTGGAGGGTGAAAACGGCCTCTCCCAGACTCCGGAGCCCCTCTGGAGGCCAGAAACGGGCCCATTTCTGGAACTTCCGGAACTTCCGGGAGGCCCGTTTTTTGCCCTGTCAGAGGCTCCACAAAGGCCCTGCGCTTACCTGGCATCCAAAATGGGCTACATGGAGACTCCTGGGAGGGGTGGGATGGGGTAGGCGGGGCCTACCAATTCTTGCAATTACCGTTTCGGTGAACCGGATATAAAATTAACATCCAGTTGGCCCAGACCGGTCTGAACCAGCTGAATTCCACTTCTGGTTATAAATCACTTTTTTTCCAGTGTCGCTGTAACTTCAAACAGTCACTAAATGAACCGTTGTAAGTCGAGGACTACCTGCAATGCATAAGTATTTAGTTTGGCAACCCTTACAGAAAATTTCAGCTAATCAATGGCCAGGGCTGCTGTCACACGCTAACCAAAAGGTGATTATTATTATTATTTTTTCACCAGCCCAAAAATTCCTTTTAGCTTTGCATAGGTAGTACATAATTAAAAATCATTTTCATGTCCTTTCACAAGAAATCAGATAAATGGCTAGTCTTCATTTCTCCACGTAGGCCTTTTTTCCCCTATCTTCTACATTTGCCTGACAGTTCGCAAGATTGAATTCAGAAGCTTTATCAAGGAGATGCAAATATGATGGTTTCATTTTAATTTTGCATTACAGAAGGAGGGAGGGGCAGTGCGGAGAATGAAGGAAGATTGGTTTTAAATAAATGTTGCATTGCTTGAAGATTTTCCAAGTAGGATGTCAAAGTCAGGGAAAAGCAGGAAACATGCCTCAATAATGCCAGAAAAAATTATATCACTTTTGCTTTCTAGCTCTGATTTTTTTTTTCTGGTTTGGCTCATTTCTCCAATCGGGTATGCTTTAAAGACTAGAATTGGGGAATGTATAATAATGGTTTGCAACTGGCATGAGAAGTTTCATAAACACTCCAATCAACCTTTACGGGGGAAGTGAGAAAGTTGATTGTAAATGGTCATAGTTTGGGAACAAAAATGAAATATACAGTAGTTAGTCCTCAACTTAAAACAAATCATTTAGGAGCTGCACTCAGTTACAATGGCACTTTAGAATAAAGTAGAATAACAGAGTTGGAAGGGACCTTAGTGGTCTTCTAGTCCAACCCCCAGCTCAGGCAAGAAACCATGTACCATTTCAGACAAATGGTTGTTCCAATCTCTTCTTAAAAACTTCCAGGGTTGGAGAATTTACTGTCAGGAAATTTCTCCTTAGTTCTAAGTTCTAAGTTGCTTCTTTCCTTGATAAACTCCACTCTCAGTAAGTTTTGGAGCAAGTACTTGAGTTCTGTTAATATTCAATAAATAATGAATATTATGTGTGAGAATTAAAAAATATTGTCATTGCTAAATGATGCACAAGACAAAGAAGCAGCAAAAGAGAAAAAAAATAGCATGGCTTAGGTAGTTCTTGAATTATGACCATAATTTACCCCAACATTTCTGTTGCTAAGCGAGATAGTTGTTCAACGAGTTGTGAACCAGTTTACGTTTTTTCTTCCCACATTGGTTATGTGAATCACTGCAGTGGTTGTTAAGTGAGTCTTGCTTCCCCATTAAATTTGCTTGTCAGAAGGTCACAAAAGGTGATGACATCACCCTGGGACACGGCAGCTGTCATATATATGAATCAGTTGCCAAGCCTCTGAAATGAGATCATGTGGCCACAGGGATGCTGCAATGGTCATAAGTGTGAAAAATGGTCATACGTCACTTTTTCCCAATGCCGTTGTAACTTCAAATGGTTATTAAATGCATGGTGGTGAGCCAAGGGCTGCTCATAAAAGTGCTACATATTTTCTTACATAACGTTTAGTTCTTAATCATGTTTTATTAGTTCTCCCTGGCAGAACATGAGGCTACAGCTATTATGGGAGAGGAATGCAAGGGTGTACTTTAAAAGGGATGCTGTGGCTCAGTGGCTAAGATGCTGAGCTTGTCGATCAGAAGGTTAGCAGTTCGGCAGTTCAAATCCCTAGTGCCGCATAACAGAGTGAGCTCCCGTTACAGCTTTGAAAGGGAGATGAGCACCACCCCCTAGAGTCAAGAATGACTAGCACATATGTGCTAGGGCCGTGATGGCGAACCTATGGCACGCGGAGCCATTTGTCAGGGGTGCCATTTGTCTGGAGTGTGAAAAACTGGCCCTATGGCCAAACCGGAAGTTTGGGAACGTACTTTTGATTTGCTCATGGAGCCGGTTTTAGCTGTCCGGAGCCTTCAGGGGCCTTCCGGAGGCTTCCCTGAAGGCTGTGGAGGGGAAAAAAATAACCCTACGAACAAACCAGAAGTGACTTCTGGTTTGCTCATAGGGTCTTTTTTTGCGCCCCCCCCCCCCGAGCCTTCAGGGAAGACTCCGGAAGGCCTTGAAGGCTAAACTGGGCTAAAACCGGCCTTACGAGCAAACCGGAAGTCTGTTGCCGAAATTCCAGTTTGCCCGTAGGGGTGGTTTTTCGCGCTCCAGAGGCTTCAGGGAAACTCCTGAAGGCTTCAAATGGCCTCCGGGGCGGGTGTGTGTGTGCGTGGGTGTGTGTGGAGGATGTTTTCACCCTCCCCAGGCTCCTATAAAGCCCCTGGAGCCTGGGGAGGGTGAAAAAAGCACGCCAAAAATGTGAGGGGAGCGCTGGTCATGCGCGTATACATGCTGGGGTTGTGTGCATTGTATTATGGGTGTGGCACGCATGACCTCCCCCCCATGCTCCCCCTGCCATTGCTGTGCTAACCCTAACTTTTTACCTTTAGGGGAGGGGGGGTTGTATTCAGTTCTATTCTCAGGATTCTCAGGATTCTTTCTAACTGTTGATTGTATTTTCATATGCTGAAGGCACTTATATTGGCTGCTTTGGCGACGACTCAAGGAAAAGGACGTTGAAAGGAGCCGTGTTCTATGACTTGAGAAAAATGACAATTTCCCATTGCCAAGAAGCCTGTGCTGAGAGGTAAAAGAATAAAAGAAAAAAATGTATTTTATTTTTTCCTACATGCTGTTGCTCCTAAAGGCGAAATCAATCTAACATGAATTGGTCCTTCTTTTATATGTATTGACTCAGGTATGCGAGAATGACCTTGGACAACAAAAGGAAGAGCCACAGTCTGGAGAACAGTCAGATAAGAGGCAGCTGAGCGCACAGAAGGAATGGGTAGCATGGCAAATGCCTCAAGAGGGACTCTCCTTACTTTCTTGGTCTGTAAAGATGAGGGGAGAGAGCGATTTGCTTTCGTTCTTGCAAAGAATGTATTAATGTAGCCTTACAATAAAGATGGAGGTAGTATTTATAGATATGCTTGTTGTTTAGACTACCTCACAAGCAGTGATGGCATTCAAAAAATTTTTTTTACTACCGGTTCTGTGAGCATGGCTTGTTGGGCATGGCAGGGGAAGGATACTGCCACATCCCCATTCCCTCCCCCACTCCTGGGGGAAGGTTACTGCAACATCCCCATTCCAGAGGTGGGTTCCTGCCAGTTTGCACCTATTCGGTAGAACCGGTTAGAAGAGGTTCCACCAGTGGACTTGGAAAGCAGGCCACACCTACAGAAGAGGTTCCAAAAAATTTTGAAACCCACCACTGCCCCCCCCCCACACACAGAGAGAGACAGACAGACTGATATAGAGAGAGAGAAAGAAAGGAAGAAATAAAGAAAAAAGAAAAAGAGTGAGAGAGAGATGAAAGAAAAAAGAAAAAAGGAACAGAGACAAAAGGAAGGAGAGAAAGAAAGAAAGGAAGGAAGGAAGGAAGGAAGGAAGGAAGGAAGGAAGGAAGGAAGGAAGGAAGGAAACACATGGCCGGCAAGCCACTCCCACAAAAGAGGCCATACCCACAGAGTAGGTTCCCAAAATTTTTGAAACCCACCACTGCCCCATTCTCACCCCACCCCGCTAGCCTGCTTTCCAGCTCCGTTCTCCTGTTCAGAGCAATAAAAGAAGATCAGCTGGGAGGCAGCAGGGGCAGGGCCAGCCTATTTGCCAGTTCTCCAAACTACTCAAAATTTTCACTACTGGTTCTCTATAACTGGCTGAATACCACCTCTGCTGCGAAGGCTGATATCCAAGTTTGAAAGTACATCTCTCCCCTCAATCCCACCTTTACAACTGAAGAAACTAGAGAGGATTCCCTTCTGAGGCGTTTGCCATACCTCAACTCCTTCTGTGGGCTTAGCAGCTGCTTGTTTGATTTGTCTGCAGATCTTGCTTCTTTCTCCCCAAGATTATCCCCAAATATACTATATGTCGGGGTTCAAGTAATATACCCATAGCAAGAAAAACTCCAAAGCAGTTAGATTCCTCAAATAATAGTTTTATTGGGTATATCATATTGACACAGTTCTGGGGAAAACCGACTCTGAAAGTTCCTGCTGTTTTCACCTAATTAAAAGTAAAAGCTTTCCCCCCCTTCTACAAACAGTCAGTCACATGGTCCAATCAAGTTGCTATCTGGTTGGCTGGTAAAGTCACTTCTCCTCCTCCTCCTCCTCTCTCTGTCTCTCTCTCTCTGTCTCTCTCTCTCTCTCTCACACACACACACACACACACATATATACACACACACTCTCCAGATGTAAGAATGACCTTGGTTCCCAGGAGAAAGCATTTTGTTTTGGCTGCAAAACCCCAGCTATCTCTATTCCCCCCTCACTTTCCCTTAGCTCCAGTGTGGCAGCACTGAAGCTCCAAGATGGCTTCAGTCAGGCCAGCTTCAGGGTTGACACTATATACTATACTACTACTACACTATAAATACTATATTGACTGGAAAACTATTTGACTAGGATAGTATCCTTGAGGAGAAGGTCCCGTCCAGCCCTAGGATTCTATGTTCTATATTCTGTTACACAGTGGCATTGGGTCAACAGCATCAAAATGTGTGATTGAGCCATCAAAGCCCTCCCCAATGTCTGTTGCGAATTTAGCCAAGTCTGACAAACAATGCTGGACTAGATGTCCTTGGGCTGATCCAGCAGAGTCAGATTAATAGAATAACAGAGTTGGAAGAGATTTGGGAAGTCTTCTAGTCCAGCTCCTTGATCAAGCAGGAGACACTATCCCATTTCAAATAAGTGGCTTTCCTGACTCTTCTTGAAAGCCTCCAGTGATGGAAGACCCACAACTTCTGAAGACAAGTTGTTCCACTGGTTAATTGTTCTCACTGTCCGGAAATTTCTCCTTAATTCTAAGTTGCTTCTCTCCTTGATTAGTTTCCAACCACGGCTTCTTGTCCTGCCCTCAGGTGCTTTGGAGAATAGCTTGACTCCCTCTTCTTTGTGGCAGCCCCTCAAATATTGGAACACTGCCATAATGTCGCCCCTAGCCCTTCTTTTCCCTAGACTAGACATACCCAACTCCTGCAACAGAGGAGGGTTGCTACTGGTTCGGTCCAGTTCGGCTGAACTGGTAGTGGAATTCAGGCCTGTGTCACAGAAATGGCAGTGACCCAGGCCTTCCACGCCCCTGGATTGGTTCCCTCACTTCTGCTTGGGTGCCGCCATTTTGGATTTAAATGACTGTGCATGGAACAATTTACATTGAAGAGCATACAAACACACGTGTGCACATTGCACATGGGTTGCAAACAGGCAATAATGCCGGCAGCAACCCACCTCTGTTCCTGAAACCATTCATATGTTTTAGTATCCAGGCCCTTAATCATCTTTGTTGCTCTTCTCTGCACTCTTTCCACTCAACATCTTTATTACATCGTGGCGAACAAAACTGGATGCAGTATTCCAAGTGTGGCCTTACTAGGGCTTTATAAAGAGTCCTTGAAAGCTCTACCTTTCCTTCTTCAACTTCTCACCTTTCAATTTCCCTTTGATTTCCTCCACCACCATTTCCCAGGACCCCACCTCCCTCTGCTTTTGAACATCACGCAAAATGTTTTTTTTTTTTTTTGGTATCGGTTGCAATGATGATATAAGAAGAATTTTCTTTTTGGTTTTGTCCAGAA
The DNA here is from genome assembly GCF_009769535.1 of Thamnophis elegans. Lineage (NCBI taxonomy): Eukaryota > Metazoa > Chordata > Lepidosauria > Squamata > Natricidae > Thamnophis > Thamnophis elegans. Next base: position 128,877,843 of record NC_045544.1, on the reverse strand, counting down.
CTTATAAATATGCCGGCTTGGAATATGGAACAGAATGCTATTGTGGAAACCAGCTGCCAGTGAATATTGCAAAGCAGGAAGAGTGTAACAATGAGTGTAAAGGGGAGAAAGGGACCATCTGTGGAGGCATCAACAGGCTCTCTGTTTACCAGGTGGAGGAATCGGGGGCAGGGCCTAAACGACGTAAGTGATGTAAGCTTCTTAAGTGAGTATTTTATTCCCAATAGGGATGGGGAACTGAATGCATGTATTATTTTCTGTTTGACTGTTTGTCTGGTGTTAATAGATAAGCAGGGATAAGCAGTAAGTAAGTAGATAAGCAGGGATTAATACCAGACAAACAATCAAGCAGAAGGCTTTAATGGGTGGGACCCAAAAATGCTTCTAAATCTCTATGATGGGTACAGGACAGTGGTGGGTTTCTATTTATCTTACTACTGGTTTGCTCATGCGTGCGAGTGCTCACGTAATCGCGTGATGCTTCTGCACATGCGCAGGAAGCGTCCGGCTGGATGGGTGGAGCCTCCTGCCACCACCACTACCTGTTCACCCGATCCAGGGAAAACCGACAAAAACCCACCTCTGGTACAGAAGATGGGTTCAGGAGATGGAACTGGGAAATTGATGGGATTGTATTTTGAACTCTATATTTGCCTCATTAGTACAATTCTAGGTTGTATCTTTGCTGATGTTCACATCAACTCACTTTGACCCTAGGGACATATAGATCAGGACTTTCCACAACTAACTCTGTTGAGGGATTCTTAGCTCCTATCCTAGCTGTAAGGTAAAGGTAAAGGTTCCCCTCGCACATTTGTGCTAGTCGTTCCCGACTCTAGGGGGTGGTGCTCATCTCCATTTCAAAGCCAAAGAGCCAGTGCTGTCCGAAGACGTCTCCATGGTCATGTGGCCGGCAGGACTAAACATCGGAAGCATGGAATGTTTTTCTACTTGCACTTTTACATGCTTTCGAACTGCTAGGTTGGCAGAAGCTGGGACACGTAATGGGAGCTTACTCCGTCACTCCGCTCAATCCTCTCTAGGGATTCGAACCGCTGAACTGCCAACCTTCTGATTGACAAGCTCAGCATCTTAGCCACTGAGCCACCACATCCTTCCTAGCTGTAGTCCAGCATTAAGGGACCAAACAAAAGAAAAAAAATGGAAGATTCATAAAAAAAATGTAATGAGTAAGAGTTGATTTTGCAATGAAAATAAAATTCAGGGTAAACTTTGTTTATCCTTTTTGGTTTTAAAGAAAAAACAACATTTCCTTTTTCATCCTTTTCTAGTTATCCTGTTACGAGTGGGAAATAATATATTTTAAACCTCTGATTCATTCTTATTTTTCTCAAACACTCTAGGAATGCCATTTGTGAAGAAGGAACACTAACACTGTTCCCTCTGCTAATAAAAAGGACTTTTAACCTGCAGAGTTTAACCTTCTTCTTGGCGCATTTCCCAAATTTGCATCAGTGTTAACACTTCTTCAAGTACAAATGTTTATTGATTGCTTTAATTATTTGTTCCCAGAATTCGGAATGTTTGAGTGGAAAGAGGAAATACAGGTAGTCCATTCATTTAGTGAACATTTGACTGAAATATGTGGCTTATAACCATTTTTCACATTTACGATCCCCCCCGGTTACGTGATCAAAATTTGAATGCTTGTCAACTGACTCTTATTTATGAAAGTTGCAGTGTCCTGGATGGAGGGGGGGGGGGGGTATCACATGATCTTGTTTTGCAACCTTCTGACAAGCAAAGTCAATAGGGAAGCCAGATCCACTTAACAACTGTGTGACTAACTTAACAACTGCAGTGATTCACTTAACGTCTGTGCCAAGAAAAGTCATAAAATTCACTTAACATTTGTTTCACTTAACACTATACATTTTTGGCTCAATTGTGGTCATAAGTTGGGGACTAACACCTGAAGCTTTCAAAATTCTGATTGATACCAATTCGGCTCTAAGAAATGCCTAAATAAAAAAAAAGCATTATTATTGATGAAAATAGCCAGAACAATTAATTGATTAATTGGGGGGGGGGAGATTAAATGATTAGCATTTACTATCTCATTTTTGACTTAGAAATAAAGTCTGCAATGTAACTTAATCCAAAAATTTCTGGCTGAAGAATTGCAGCCTCTGCATTTTTCTTAAAGTATGCCCCAATTAATTAATTTTTTTCTTTTTTTTGAAAACTGTTCTTAATCGGGATACTTACAGATTCTGCAAAGTATATCACCCGAAAAGGTGCTTTCACATTCTGGCTGACTCTCCTGTCCTGATATGGCAGAGAATGCATTTTTGTCATCTTCCATATGCAGATTTAATCAAGATTAATTGATTCATCACATAAAATCAGTTGCTTAAGAATTTTCTAATAAGGGAGCCCGCTTCCTCCTTAATGAAGCCAGGACTTTTTTGAACATTTCATTTAAAAGAATAATGATCAAGAAGAATTTGACCTCTTTGTAGGTTTCCTTTTGTTTTTGGCCGAAAATGCAGAAGCTCCGGTCCTTAGGTGTTCCCCCTTTAAAGGACAAAAGTCAGAATGAAATGCAGATACTTCTTGATTTAAAACTATTCCTTTAGTGACTATCCAAGTTGCAACAGCACTGGAAAAGTGACTTATCATCTGTTTTCACACTTATGACTATTGTAGCATCCCTGTGGTCACATGATCAAAATTTACATACTTGGCGACTGGCATGTATTCAGGGGTGGTGTGCTATGGATTTGCCCGGGTTCGGGAGAACCCATAGCTAGCATTACAGACGGTTCAGAGAACCTCCAAATCCCATCTCTGGCTGGTCCTAACCACCATGCCCCACTGCCACCCTCCACAACCCTCCACTCCTCCCAGGAGTCTCCATGCGGCCCGTTTTGGATGTTAGGTATGTGCAGGGCCTGCATGGAGGCTCAGGGAGGGGGGAAAAGGTTAAGGTGACCAGATGTCCCGCTTTTGGCGGGACAGTCACAATTTTTAATAATTTGTCCCATGTCCCACGGCATGTTCAAAAAGTCCCGATTTTCCAAAAGAAAGAAAAGACGTCGAATCATCAATTTTAAAAAGGATGCCATTAAAAAAAAGTTTGTATTTCTCTGAAATGTCATTCCCGATGTGGCCTTAGAGGGCAGTGGTTTCCCTCTCTCCACTCGCCTTGCTCGCAGCGCCCGACGAGGGGCGAGGCTCCCTCCCCTCCTGTGCGTGCAAGTGCTGACGCGTGCCATTTTTCTGCAGGGAGAGCGATGGCTTTCTGGCGGCGGCAGTGTGGCAAGGAGGAGGCTTGGTCCGGGCCAAGCGGCTCAGCCATCGGAAGGTGTTTTTTTTTTTGCCCGCTTCTCTTGGGTGCCACTCTCCCTGCAGCCATGCCGTGCAAGCCGCCGTCAGCAAACTGGTCCGGGTGAGCCGAGGGGAGGCAGGCGGGGATCCGGTTGGGAGAGGCTGGCGATGGGGGTGGCTTTTGAAAGGGTTGGGGGGCGTTGGGGGAAGGCAATCGAGGGAAGGCTGCTTTGCAACTGCCAGTGAAGTCCCATCTAAACTTCTTGGTTTGCCATCCCCGGCCCGGAGCAGACCGTTCTCGGGAAAGCCGGGTTCTTCCTCCCTCCCTCCCTCCCTTCTCTTCCCTTCCTCCCTTTCCCCTTCCTCCCTTTCGCCTCCCTCCCTTCTTTCTTTCCCTCCCGTCTTTCCTTCCTTCCTTCCTTCTCCTCCCCTCCCTCCAGCCCAGAGGAGAAGCAGCTGCTTCTGGAACTTCTTGAGAAGTTTCCTTGCCTGCTTTTCTCCTTCTCAAACGCCTTCCAATGACTGGCCAAGCTCTCCTCCCCGGAGTCTCTTTCTTCTGCCTGGGAATGGGATGGGGGTGTGTGTTATTGATTAAAACTTTTGCCACCCGGTGCTGCGGCTGAGGTGAAGCCGCCAATCTCCCTCTGGCACCCCCGCCCGTGGCAGCGGCTCCTCCCCCTCTGCTCGGAGCACCTGAGCTGTGCACCTCATTACTCCTGCCCCCTCCTCCTCCGCCGTGCTTTTGAGGAGTCATGAGGCCACGGGAGCCAGTAGGAAGGCGGCGGAGGGTGGGTGCGGGGGGAGCAGGAAACAAAAGGCCCTATGGCTTCTCAAAAGCACGGTGGAGGAGGAGGAGGGGGCAGGAGTAACGTGGTGCCCAGCTCAGGTGCTCCAAGTGGAGGAGGAGGCAGCCACGGACAGGGGCGCCAGCAGGAGCTTTGGCGGCTTCACCTCAGCCGCAGCGCCGGGCGGCAAAATTTTTAATCAAGAACACATCGCCCCGCCCCCCGTCAATGGTGTCCCGCTTAACCAATTTTAAAATCTGGTCACTTTAAAAAAGGGGTCCTCACGGAAGTTCCAGAAGGCCGGAAGGAGCCTGTTTCTGGCTTCCGGAGGGCCTCCAGAGCCTGGGGGAGACAGTTTTCACGCTCCCAGAGCCTCAAGGAAGGCCTCCAGAGCCTGGGGAAGGTGAAAACGTCCCCCGTTATGGTGCAGGAGGTCAACTAGGCCGCACCCACCCAGCAACCCAGCAGAGAACCCACTGCTGAAACTTTTGAAGCCCACCCCTGCATGTATTGACCTTCTGAGAAGCCAAGTCAATGGGGGAGTCAGATTCACTTAACAACCATGTGGCTAACAAAACAACTGCAGTGATTCACTTGACGACAGTGGCCAGAAAGGTTGCAAAAATGGGCCAAGAATCACTTAACAACTGTCTAACTTAGCGACATAAATTTTGGGGTCAATTGTGGCCGCAAATCAAGGGCTATCTGTATATAACATTACCTCTACGTACAATCCATGGCTTCCTCCTTCATTAAAGTCTCCTAGCTTTCAAGGATCTTTGGCAAATCTTTATAAGAACATTATTATTTTTTTATAACTGAATATCATTCAAACTTTTGGAAAGTTTGGGTGCCCCTGGATTTAGCTGTTTTTATTTCTGACCATCACAGTGTCCCAAAGAGTGTTGTGGTGGCCTAGAGGTGGAACTTTCTCCTCACAATCAGGAAGCTGTGAGTTCGATCCTAGGTAGAGGCAGATATTTCTCTCTCTCTGGGCACATTGAGATTCTATCTGTTGAATACCAGGAAAGATTCTGGAAAAGATAATCAAGCAATGAATTAGTGAACACCTAGAAACAAACAAAGTAATAGCCAAAAGCCAACATGGGTTTGTCAAAAACAGATCATGCCAGACTAATCTTATTGCATTCTTTGACAAAGTGACAAAAATAGTGGACCAGAGGAATGTCATCGATATCGTTCACTTGGACTTCAGTAAGGCATTTGATAAGGTAGACCATAACCTACTACTAGATAAAGTAGAAGAATGTGGGTTGGACAGCATCACCACCAGATGGATTTGTAACTGGCTGACCAACCGCACTCAACGTGTAGTCCTCAATGGAACTGCATCTACATGGAGGAAAGTATGCAGTGGAGTACCCCAAGGCTTTGTTTTAGGCCCAGTACTCTTCAACATCTTCATCAATGATTTAGATGAGGGAATAAATAGAGAACTCATCAAATTGGGCAGATGACACCAAGCTGGCAGGAATAGCCAACACTCCAGAAGACAGGCTTAAGAAACAAAAGGATCTTGACAAACGAACATTGGGCACTATCTAATAAAATGAAATTCAATGGTGAAAAGAGTAAGGTTCTACAGTTAGGTAACAAAAACAAAATGCACAGGTACAGTATAGGTGGTACCTTGCTCAATAGTAGTAACTGTGAGAGGAATTTTGGAGTCCTAGTGGACAACCATTTAAAGATGAGCCAGCCGTGTACAGCAGCTGCCAAAAAAGCCAACACAGTTCTAGGCTGCATAAACAGAGGGATAGAATCAAGATCATATGAAGTGTTAATACTACCTTATAATGCCTTGGTAAGGCCACACTTGGAATACTGCATTCAGTTTTGGTCGCCACGATGTAGAAAAGATGTGGAGACTCTAGAAAGAATGCAGAGAAGAGCAACAAAGATGATTAGGGGACTGGAGACTAAAACATATGAAAAACGGTTGCAGGAACTGGGGATGTCTAGTTTAATAGATAGAAGGACTAGGGGAGACATGATAGCAGTTTTCCAATATCTCAGGGGTTGCCACAAAGAAGAGGGAGTCAAACTATTCTCCAAGGCACCTGAGGATAGAACAAGAAGCAATGGGTGGAAACTAATCAAGGAGAGAAGTGACTGAGAACTAAGGAGTAATTTCCTGACAGTTAGAACAATTAATCAGTGGAACAGAAGTTGCCTCCAGAAGTTGTGAATGCCCCAACACTGGAAGTCTTTAAAAAGATGTTGGATAGCAATTTTTCTGAAATGGTATAGGGTTTCCTGCCTAGAAGGGGGTTGGACTAGAATACCTCCAAGGTCCCTTCCAACTCTGCTATTGTATTGTATTGAATACAACTCCGCATTGGCGACAGGAAGGGCATCTGGCCACTAAACACTCAGCTTCATTCAGTTGCTCAGATTCCATCCGGTATGGGATTATGGGTTCATTAAAGACGATGATGCAGGACAGCGACTCAGGCCTGCCGCGCCCCCAAACTGGTTCTCTGGGCAGCGCCATAGGTAGCGCCATAGGCAGTGCCATCTTGTTTTTTGCTTCTGCATATGCACATCAAACATGCATGCATGCCCAAGAGTGAATCAGCAGTAGTGCTTCCTGGAACCATCCCTACGATGATGATAATGATCACAGTATGGCAAAGTGCTTTTTTGAAATGGCAACTCTACTTTTTTTGTTTGTCCTTGATATATGTTGCTTCTCATCCAACAAACTTCTTCTAACAGAACTGCTTCTTAGATGAGAAGCCGAATATCTTCAAGGAAAAAACCAAGAAACTCCAGTTGCTTCTTGAAAAAAAAAAAAACTTTGCAACAACCATGACCTGGATGAACTGAGAATCTCCAGAGACAGATCACCACAGTAGAAATCTGTTTAGCATTTGAACATTGAAATAACTTTCCTGCCTATGAAAAGGAATAAAGATGAAGAAATGTGTTTGGTTAAAAAAAAAAAATCCCCTTTCCCCTCCTGACACAAGTACACAGGAGGCTTCCAGAAGCTGTTTTTGCAAATCATTGAAATTTGAGATCTTTCCAGGAAGAGGATTTTTTTGGGGATATCTATATCTAATCTATATCTAATCTATATCTCTCCATCTCTCTATATCTATCTATCTATCTATCTATCTATCTATCTATCTATCTATCTATCTATCTATCTATCTCTCTCTCTCTCTCTCTCTCTCTATCTCTCTATCTCTCTAATGTATGTATGTATGTATGTATGTATGTATGTATGTATGTATGTATGTTTGTTTGTTTGTTTGTTTGTTTGTTCTGGGCCCCCTCCGTCCGGTAATGAACGCAGACACAGGCTTAGCTGTTTGCCACTCTTCATTCACAGCAATTATAATCCTGTTGGCTGAAAGCCCAGACACGACTCACTGGCAAGAAGTTGGCAGCAACCCAGACTCCAACAGACACGGAACACAAGGCAGACACAAGAACTCCAGACAAGGAGCTCTCCAGATTATTACGAACGGTTGTGTCCTGCAAAAGGATTCCTCCCAAAGTCTCCTCTTATATACTCTCTTGGGGGGGGGGGCAAGCCACAACCACCTGGGCTTGATTATCTCTTATGAGTCAGTCTCTGTAACTGCTGCCTCTATTTCTCCACCCTCCGTTGCCTGGCATCAGGGACAAACTCCCTTTGATCTTCCCCACTGCTCCATGCCTCAGGCGCCTCCTGGTAGCCAACCAGCCTCTCTGGTCCCTGCTCTGAGTCTGAACCCTGCTCAGGGTCCTTCACATCTTCCATAGCAGACTCATAGGATTCCTCGCTATTGGAGTCCATCGACAGCTCCCAACGGCTCCTGCTGGGCCACAACATATATCTATATCCATACACACACACACACACACACACACACACATTAATCTAGAGCTTGTCGATCAAAAAGGGCAGCAGTTCGGCGGTTCGAATCACCGCATAAGGGAGTGAGCTTCCGTTACTTGTCCCAGCTTTTGCCAACCTAGAAGTTTGAAAGCATGTAAAAATGCAAGTAGAAAAATAGGAACCACGTTTGGTGGGAAGGTAACAGCGTTGCGTGCGCCTTCGGCATTTAGTCATGACGTCCACATGAACACAGAGACGTCTTTGGACAGTTTTTGGCTTGAAATGGAGATGAGCACCGCCCCCTAGAGTCAGGAACAACTAGCACATATGTGGGAGGGAAACTTTACCTTTACCTTAGGGCCAAGCTTGAAATCAAGAATTGTGACTAGGCTTAATAGAAACCAGATGTATTTCTCCCTCCCTCCCCCCCTCCCTCCCCCCGCCCCCTCTCCCACTCTCTATCTCCCCCTCCCTCCCTCTGAGTATGTATGTGTGTGTTTGGTTATATTCTTTGTGGTGATTGGAGGTTTTCCTGGTTGTTATTACCTAAGAACAAACTTCTTGTCTTTCTTTGCAGGGCAAAATATTATCTATCGAGGATGTTTTAAAGTACCAGAAAATTTAACAAACATCTTGCCAGCCTCATTAATACATTCTAATTTGACAGTGGAGATGTGCTCTGAATTTTGCTCCAAAAAGGTAAGAATTCCTTTTCCTTATTGTTCCTCCCTCCCTCCCTTCTTTCCTGCCTTCCTCCCTCCCTCCCTTCCTACCTTCTTTTCCTTCCTTCTTCCCCTCCTTTCCTATCTTCTTTAATATATTATTATGGTTGGTCACATAGTTGAATGTTGTTTAATAAGATATTGCTGCAGGATTTAAGCTGTTCCAAGTACAGGTAATCTTTGACTTAACAATAGTTCATTTAATGACCATTCAAAGTTAGTACAGTATTGAAAAAAGTGTCCTATGACTGTTTTTCACACTTGTGAGGTTTTTCACACTTATGACCATTGCAGCATCCCCATGGTCACATGTTCAACATTCAGATACTTGGCAACTGGCTCATATCCCGGGGTCACGCAATCCCCCTTTTGCGACCTTCTGGCAAGCCAAATCAATGGGGAAACCAGATTCACTTAACAGCCGTCTTATTAACTTACCAAACTGCAGAGATTCATTTAACAACCGTGGCGAGAAAAGTCGCAAAATGGGGCAAACACGCTGAACAAATATTTTCACCTAGCAACCGTAATTTGGGGCTCAGCTGTGATAGTAAGTTGGAAGGCTACCTTTAAAGCTGCCTTTTGCAATTGACCACTGGTGATTTTGTCAATGCCAATGGTATTCCAGATGTTTTGGAACCAGATGTTTTGGAACTGCAACCAAGACCGCTATTACCACTGGCACTATCTTTGCTTTCTATTGTCACAATTGTTCTCCCGCTGTTTGCAACTCTGTATATTTTGTGATTTCTCTCTCTCTCTCTCTCTTTCCAGTTCTTTGTATTCTATTCCATCCCATCATCTCCAGCAATATCCACTAGACAGACATTTTTTTTGTTTTTCTTATCAACAATTGTTAAGTCTGGGGTCTTCCCAGAGCACTTTAGCCTCTTCATTTCATATTACTTCATCTTATTTGTGATCCCATCAATTCTTGCTTTCCGGCAAGTAGTATTTCCTGGAGATTTCCTATGCATCATTTTTGCTACCTTGTCGTGCCATTGTTTGCAATCACCCCGTGTGATCTTCTTGCACAAGCTAACCAGACGGTCCTCTGTTTCCTGGTCCTCTTGTTTCCTCAGCTTCTTTACAGATGGCATTTCCTGTCTGTTGTGCCCTTCTCAATTCTGGCTTTGTATACATTTGTCCTTAAGACTTGATCTTATGCAGCCAGAATTAGCTCCTCTGTTTCTTTCTTCAACTTTCCTGCTCTTACCCATCCATCGCTAGGCCTTTTTGTTACTTGCTGATGAAATAAATGTCCTTCTGGGTTCAGCTCCAAGTGGGGAAAAAGACACTGGAGACATGGAGGCTGCTTGGAAAGATGGTTTATTGGTGGACAGGGCCACATGGCTTGAGCCCTGAACAGAAAAGGTGATCACATGCTTCAATGTTGGTGGAGAAGAAGAGAAGGGCTGAGGGAGGGGCTAGCTAGGCTTTTTATAACCTGTTTAGTCCCACCTCTCTGTTTCCTGTTCCTGTGTAGGAAATGTATTCTGATTGGTTATCAGACTCCCATAGGGCCATGCAGGGGCAACTCTCTGGGCTGTGTTTTGAATCCAGGTTTACTTGAGTTCTCAGATGCCATGTGGTCAGTTGAGTAAAGGGCCAATATTATCATGCCTTTACTCCCATCCCCACTGGGGCTGCAGTGGAGAAGTCTTTATTATATAAAAGGGACTAGCTTGGCCTTCTTAATGGCCCATTAATAGTGGGGATGGGCAGGAAGCTACAGGCAACTATTCTGTCTTTTAAAACATGTTTCTTTCTTTTCATATCCAGATAAATATTCTGCCTTTTCAATATTTCCTAGGATATTTCATTTTTCTGGGAGAGGGCTGGATGATAACTTGGTTCCACCACAAATGCGCGAATGCCAAAAGCGCGCCTCACTAAACCGCGCCGACAAAACTGCGCGACGAAGGAGCGACAAATGAGCCCTGAAGCGCGCCGACAACAGCGCGCCGACAGAAGCGCGCTGTAACCTAACCCAAAACCTAACCCTAACCCTAACCCTAACCCTAACCCTAAACCTAACCCTAAACCTAACCCTAAACCTTACCTTAATTTAAATCGCGCTTCTGTCGGCGCGCTGTTGTCGACGTGCTTTTGACATCGCGGTTTTAGCGCCGCGGTTCTGTCGGCGCGCTTATGACGTTCGCGCTTTTGTCGGGTCACGGATAACTTCCCACACTGCTTTGCCTTTTTTTCCTTTTAATGTACTGGCTGTTATGTATTGAATATATATAGTTGGGTTAAGCCCTGCTAAAGTGAAACTAATCTTTAGATGACCCTAACTTAAGGTGACCAGATTTTCAGATTGGAAAAGAGGGACACCCTTGACCGGGGGGGGGGGGGCTTGATTAAAAAAATTTTTTTTGTCAAAAGGTCACCCCAGGACACTGAAACCAGCATAAATACAAATCTGTTGCCAAACAAAATTTTGATCACGTGACCATGAGGATGCTGCAACGGTCGCTAAGTGTGAAAAATGGTCGCAACGGTCGCTAAGTGTGAAAAATGGTCGCAACGGTCGCTAAGTGTGAAAAATGGTCTCAACGGTCGCTAAGTGTGAAAAATGCTCATCAGTCACTTTTTTCAATGCCATTGTAACTTTGGTCACTAAATGTTTTCCCCCTCCTCGAGACTCCTCACTTCTTCCTTCATTCCTCTTGCTTATCTACCTTCACCTTATCTGTCTTCTGCTCTTTCCTTTCTTCCTTCCTTCCTCCCTCCTTCCATCCTCTTCTTTCCTCACTCACTCCCTTCCTCCTTTTTTCTCTTCCTTCCTCCTTCCATTATTTATACGATATAAAATTCAATGAGGGTGAAACACACCAAATCTGGCAAAGCTGCCTTGCACCAACCTGGCCTGCCCATAGAATAGCAGCCACTTTGAGACACATAAACCTGGTCTGAACATATTGCATCACAAAGATTTGCAAAGATCACATTTGCAAAAAGGAACATTTCTTGTAGTAAATACATTTTATAAACAATTTAAAAGTAAAAATCCCCCCAAAATAATAAAAAGGTATTCTATAAATAAAAGAAATCCTTAAAAACCATTGTTAAGTATTACACCAGCAATAATTTATACTATCACCATTTCAAACTATCATCAGAAATACGAATCCGTTGCCAAACATCAACATTTTGATCGCGTAACCATGAGATGCCACAACGGTCGCTAAGTGTGAAAATGGTCGCTAAGTGTGAAAAATGGTCATCAGTCACTTTTTTCAATGCCATTGTATCTTCCTGATTATTAAAAGTGCAAATTCACTCAGTGTCAATCATGACTCCTGAGTCCATTTCAAAGTATTGTGCATAGAAATTTTAAAAATGGCTTGTTTCAATTTATTTTGGATAGAATCTTTTTTTAAATAGTCTAAGACAATTTTAAAAAAGAATCAACACAGAATACCACTATTTTAAAAAATCATATGCACAATAAATAAATATTATTTTAAAATACATTGAGCCTATACTCCTTACAGTAAATGACTCATCTGGAAACAAGCCAATAGCATTTTTTGTGCTTTCAAATTTACAGATGTTCCAAAATCAGCTTAAAGTCCAAATATTTAAAGACCACCCCCCTCAAAGCTATCTTACCAGAGCTTTAAATATCTTCTGGGGAGGCCCTGTAATCCCATTCATGACAAAGGTAGGGCTTTCTCAGGAGGAAGGTTTCAGCTGGTGCCCATCCTTTGGAAACCTCCTCCAGAGCAGGGAGCCCTAACCTGCTGTCCATTCAGGAAGGCTGTACAAATTATTCTGTCTTCTAGAGCCATTGGGATTTAATATGGTTTTATCACTGGATTTTCTTTTTATTGTTTTTGTGGAATTGTTACAATGATTTTATATTAATATAATTTTATTTGGCATTTTTGTTGCTGTAAACTGCTGAAAGCCCCTGATAGAATACAAATTATTTAATAATAAATTTAAAAAGCTGGGTGCAAGATATGAAAACACTGCAAACTATTGTTCAAGATAATTTGAGAAAAGGGAATCATTCACCAAGAGTGCTAATAACTACTGTTAAGTTATATAGCAAATCAGATACTAAGGCCTAATGCCACAGAGGGGAGAGAAATTCATAAGTTTTCAAGATTTCCTGCACTGCTTCAAACATGAATCCACAGCTATTATTTGATACAAGAAGATGGGTATGGAGAACGGAAAGAAATTTAAATTAATAAAAAAGATGCCACTGAAATCATCTGTTTTAATTATAATCCCTCTTCCTGACAGTGGATCAATAAAAAAAGATTATGCCCAATTCAAACTGGAAAAATACATTTAGCTCAAAAAAATAAGATCGTCATGGTGATGAAAGAACATGGCAAGTATCCCTAGGAATTATTTGTCTCCAGGCAAATAAGGAAATACCTGTTGCTCTGGTCTTTAATGCAATTCTTGCTTAAGGCAGAGCCCTCCCCCGAAAAAATGCTTCTGCCGGGCTGCGAGAGCCACGTGGAAGTTGTCTGCACAGCTGAAAAAAGGACTGTTTGCTGGGCTGGGAGGAGGAGACAGCCCCCTGCCTTCTCCCCCTTGGCTTTGCGGAGTTCACAGCCAGCACGGGCGGCAAGTCTGGATGGAACCACGTGGAAGTTCTCTGCGCAACCGGCAGCCGCTTTTTACTCCCGAGTAAATTTTTACTTGGGAGTAAGTAAAATTTACTCCCGAGTAAAATTTTTTACAAAACATGATTAATTTTACTCACCACCAGTAAGCGCAGCTGCAACCCCAACAAGAAAGACAAAATAAAATGGAGACTCCTCTGCGTCCTCAGCTAAGGAGTCCAGCCAATCAAATCAGTGAGCGGCAGGCTGGGCTGGCTTAAATTTGTAGGTAGCATAGAACAGAAGGATGAGCCAGCCCAGCAGCTGATGGGCGGGAGCTGCCAGCGCCAAAAAAGCGTGCCTTTTAAAAAAGCGGGCGGGACGCGGGAAAATGCATCAAAAAGCGGGGGTGTCCCGCCAAAAGCGTTATGTCTGGTCACCTTACCCTAACTGTTAACTGTAACTGTTTGAAAGGAAATTTAAAACATTCATATTTGGGCGGGCTTTTTCAAGGTTTTTTTTTTTCAAACAAAGTTTTTTATTTATTTTTTTGTTGCATATTTTAACTTCTTTTGTGAAGAAAGTGTTGTCCTGGTTTCCCCTCCCCTCTTTTCATCTTCTATTATGTATATTACATTTTACATCATATTTCCATTTTAAATTTCAGTCGTCTTATTTTTATTTCATATTCTTCCCCTTAGTTTGAATTTTTTCTTAATATATAAACAGTATCCTTTTGCCTCTCAAAGTTAATCAAATTTAACATATCATTTTCCATCTATTATTCTTTTTTACTATTAATAATCCTCAAGTTTAATTTTATATAGCAACCATTTCATTTAATTGGTTATCCACAAGTAGTAATTTTAATCTATATCCCCACACATTTTATTGAATATATACCGTTGGCTATATTTACTAAGTTTCAGTGTGTGTATAGTGTGTATAATAAAGGTGGGATAATACTGTGCATACAGTACACATGCACACTGTATATCCCACCTGTATTATTTTTTACAAATAACTCACAATGGAAAACATATCTTCCTCCTGTTTTCCCCATAATGACAACCCTGTGAGGTGGGTTGGGCTAAGAGAAAGGACACCCAGCTGGCTTTCATTGCTAAGTCCTTTAGATATTGGAAGACTGCTATTGTGTTACCCCAGTCCTTCTTTTCATTAAACTAGACATACCCAATTCCTGCAATTATTCTTTGTATATTTTAGCCTTCAGGCTCCTAATCATTTTTCTTGTTCTTCTCTGCACTCTTTCTAGAGTCTGAAAATGTTTTTTTTTACATCATGGAGACCAAAACTAGATGCAATATTTCAAGTGTGGTCTTACCAAAGTATTATAAAATGGTAATAAACTTCATGTGATCTTGATTCTAGATTTCTGTTTATGCAGCCTAGGGCTGTGTAGTCCTGGGGCAGATATAATCATCAATTTCACTATGGGGATGTATACATAGTGAACAGTCATTAGCTGTCCTGTTTTCTGTTCAAATTGTCCAATCCAGCCCGTGTCCAGTTAATAATTCCAGCAGCATATTGAGTCACAGCTATGGCCCAGATATTGATGTCTTTGTTTGGTATTTCCACCATTCATTTTTGTCTTTTCTCACTCTTGGATATATTTGTCACTAATTACTTTTTAAATTTGTCATGCTTGATATTATCCAACTGTAAAAATGCTCAGATACTTGTTGGCTTCAGATTGATGGCTCCTAATGGTTTTGGCCATTTAGCATTTCAATTGTGTTATTGTTCGAGATTTTACTTCAATTTATTTCTACAGTGGCATTTTTCTCTGGGCTATTATTATTATTATTACAGAACATTTCAATTTCCTATATTTTCTGCTACAAAATTACAGCAATCTATGCCACCATCCCTTGGCAAATGAGGTCAAAGGGCCTTGGGATATATCTATGAAAGAAGTTTGTAAGTTCTAGGCAGTGGTGGATTTCAAAAAATTTTGGAACCTCTTCTGTAGGTGTGGCCTGCTTTCCGAGTCCACTGGTGGAACTCTTCTAACCGGTTCAGTAGATTTGACGAACCGGTTCTACTGAACTGGTGCGAACTGGTAGGAACCCACCTCTGCTTCTAGGTCTTCAGATTCCTAACTTCTCCTCAAAGCTAGGAGCTTCTGATATAGAAAACATATCTGGAATTGATGTTAAGATGATTATAAATACGATTAAGGGACTGGAGCTAAAACATATGAAGAACAGTTGCAGGAATTGGGCTTGTCTAGTTCAAGGGGGGGGGGACTAGTCACTAGGGTGATATGATAGCAATGTTCCAATATTTGAGGGGATGCCACAAAGAAGAGGGAGTCAACCTGTTCTCCAAAGCACCTGAGGGCAGGACAAGGAACAATGGATAGAAAACTAATCAAAGAGAGAACCAACCCAGAACTAAGAAGCAATTTCCTAACAGTTGGAATAATTAATCAGTGGAAGGAATCGCATTCAGAAGTTGTGGGTGCTCCAACACTGGAGCTTTTTAAGAGAAATGGTATAGGGTCTTCTGTTTGAGCCAAGGGGTTGGACCAAGAGGTCCTTTCCAACTCATTATTCTGAAGAAGACATCCAGCCCCCTTTTTACACTTACAGGCCCATGCAATTAATTTTAGAAGTACCAATCCTTTGTTACTTTAATTGTTCTTATATTTATAATTGTTTCTATATTTCAGTTCCTGTTATTTTGTAAGTCACCCTGAGTCACCTTTGCACAGTGAGATGGGTGATGTAACAGAGAGATAGGTAGGTAGGTAGGTAGGTAGGTAGGTAGGTAGGTAGATGATTGATAGATAGATAGATAGATAGATAGATAGATAGATAGATAGATAGATAGATAGATAGATGATAGATAGATAGATAGATAGATAGATAGATAGATAGATAGATAGATAGATAGATAGATAGATAGATTGATTTTCCTAATGGCCCAGGTCCCCAGGTGTCTGGAGTTCACTTCACCTTCAATACTGTTTCCATGATAACATACATTCTTAACATTCTTCTGTTCATTATTTCCATGAAAGTAAAAAGTGAGTTTGCTCCTGCCGTGATTCATGTTGAATGTTGTTTAATGTCAGATCATGGCTTTCTTTGAGAAAACGATGCTGTATTTCAAATTTGAGAAGAAAAGGCAACACAAGCGTTTGGAATAACACACCTTTGCTTTGCCTGTGGCTGAATAGGTGACAGACAGTCCCAAAGAAGCCATCATCACGTCCATCAAAATGTCAAGGCAGCATCATTGGAACCAGTTCTGTTTTTAACCCCAATCCCTACCTTGTGGGAGTCCTGGGCACAGTCAAAATATCAAGATGGCAATTGCACTAAAAAAATTCTTTTTTTATGCAACACACCCACAAACAAACACACAGACCCACAAAGTAGGCAGGATTTTAATTGTGTGGGTTTTTGATCATCATCTTTTTGACCCTTCCTACTAATCTCTGCAAAGAGGATTACATAACAAAAAGGATTAATAAAACTTGAGTTCCAATTTTATGTGGTTCCAGGAATTTTTAATAAGGTTAGGTTAAGAAGATCAAGAGCCCTGTTGGGAGAGATCGAGGGAGGGAAGTGTACAGGCAGGCCTCAACTTATGACTGTTGAAAGAAATGTCCTTTGGGTTCAGCTCCAAGTGGGGAAAAGACACTGGAGACATGGAGGCTGCTTGGAAAGATGGTTTATTGTTGGACAGGGCCACATGCTTCAGCCCTGAACAGAAAAGGTGATCACATGTTTCAATGTTGGTGAAGAAGAAGAAAAAAGGGCTGAGGAAGGGGGCTGGCTAGGCTTTTATACCCTGTTTAGTCCCACCTCTCTGTTTCCTGTTCCTGTGTAAGAAATATATTCTGATTGGTTGTCAGACTCCCATGGTGCCATGCAGGGGGCTACTCTCTAGGCTGTGATGAGTTCTCAGATGCCTTGTGGTCAATTGAGTATATTATCATGCCTTTCTGTAGCTGCTGGTGAAGTCTTTATTATGTAGAGTGGGCTAGCCTGGCTAGTCTTAATGGGCCTATTGACAAAGTGGGGGTGGGCAAGAAGCTACAGGCAACTATTCTGTCTTTTAAAACATGCTTCTTTTCACATCCAGATAAATATTCTGCCTTTTCAATATTTCCTAGGATATTTCATTTTTCTGGGAGAGGGCTGGATGATAACTTCCCACATGACTATTCCTTCAAAAACCTAGAGCTTCCCCCACCCTCTGAAGCACCCCATGTTCAGCATAATGAATTGCAAGGGGAGAGCGGGAATTGCATTGGTGTCTTGCTTAATGGCAACAACAATTTAATGGGCCCCTTGGTGATTCCTAAATCAAGGGCTACCTGTAGGAATTTTGCATTCAAAACATTTTGGGCTCGAAACATCTCTTTTGAGGAGGAAACAATTGTTGTGGCCTGCTAGTGCCCAGCGGAGTTTGCAGCAGAGTCGGACAGTGAGGAGGTTGGGGAGGAACATGGGCCAGTCCTGGAGTCTGGGGGAAGGCTCTGATGAGGGCTCTGTGTCGGAGGCAGAGAGGGGGCCAAGGCCGTCGACTGTTATCAGCTGCCTTCGGAGTCAGACATCAGTGATGCAGAGAAACAGCTGGAGCCTGTTCCCAGTGTGTACATGGGCAGAGGTGCCAGATTGAAGGGAACAGCTCAAGAACATGGGTTGACTTGGGAGTAAGGCCACAGGTGAACCTTACATAGGGAATAAAGAGGAGCGAAAGGGAAGGGGTGTTTGCAGGAGACAATTAGTTTGTTCCTGCATTCTTGCCAAGTATGCGGCATCTAAAAGATATCGGCGTCTGAAAGATATCAGCCTGACCACTCCAAGCCTGGTAAAGGTCGGTAATTGTGAACTATCTTGAAAGACTGTGGGAGAGGAAAGACTTTGCTGGAGAGAAATTGACTGTAAATTAAATAAAAAGGGTTTTATCGGGATGAGGACTCGGCTTCGTGCTGCTGTTGGGGCAGCTTAGGTCAGAAGAACAATTGAAGCAGGTTGTTCTGTTTCAATATTTCCTGATAGAAATATTTTCATAGCAAGTGTAAGAAATTTCCAGTTATCTACTTTGAATTGGAATCGGGGCTGTTCCACTGGGGAACAGTGAGGCTGTTGGAGTTCAGAATACATCCAGGATGTCCTGATTAGTATCAGAAGCCCACTGAGATGTCCAAAGAATCCATTCAGATCTGAAAATCAGTACTATCAATTTTTTGATGTCTTGCCACACTCTTGACAAGGCACTAATTTTGAGCAAAGAACATGATAGAGCCATGGTGGCACAGTGGTTAGAATGCAGTATTGCAAGCTATCTTTGCCCCCTTCCACTTTGCCAGGAGTTTGATCCTGACTGGATCAAGGTTGACTCAGCCTTCCATCCTTCTGAGGTGGTAAAATGAGGACCCAGATAGTTGGGGGGGGGGGCATAGGTATGACATTATAAACCACCCAGAGAGTGCAGTAAAGCACTGTGGAGCAGTATACAAGTCTTAAGTGCTATTGCTATAGAAAGAAAAGGTATCATATGGGAAAAGATCAGAACGGTTTTCTATCTTTTGCTGAATGCAGGACGCAAAATAATGTCTTTAAGTTACAAGGAGGCAGCGTCGAAATGAACATTAGGAAACACATCCCAGTGTTAAGAACAACTGAACCACCAATATTGGAGGTGAATTCCCCTTTGATGAGTGTGTTTTTCTGTCAGAGATGCTTTAGTCTGTGCTCAATAAAAAGTTGAGCTACACAGCCTAAATATGGGTAGTCCTCAATTTCTGACCAAATTGAGCCCAAAATGTCTGTTCCTAAGCAAGGCAGTTCTTAAGTGAGTTTTGCCCCTTTTACGATCTTTCTTGCCGCATTTGTTAAATGAATCACTGCAGTTGTTAAGTTCCTCATTGACTTTTTCAGAAGATTGCAAAAGGTGATCACATGACCCTGGGACATTGCAACCATCATAAATGCATGCTAGTTGCCAAATATCCCCATGGGGATGTTGCAATGGTCGTAAAGTGTGAAAAACAGTCATAACTCACTTTTTTCAGTGCTCTCGTAACTTTGAGCTGTCACTAAACGAACTGTTGGAAGTTAAGCAGTAGCACTTAGACTTATATACCGCTTAATAGTGCTTTGCAACCCTCTCTAAGTGGTTTAAAGACTCAACCTATTGCCCCCCAACAATTTGGGTCTTCATTTTACCCACCTCGGGAGGATAGAAGGCTGAGTCAACCTTGAGCCTGGTGAGATTTAAACTGCCAAATTGCAGGCAGCTGGCAGTCAGAAGAAGTAGCCTGCAGTACTGCAGTCTAACCACTGCACCACCGTGGCTCATAAGGACTACCTGTAGTCTCTTCCAATTCAATGGTGTTGTTCAAACATTATTGTTAACCTCATTTCTAAAGTAACCTGTTTTCTGAATTTGTGCTACACACTGGACCATAATCCAGTCAATAAGTAAGATAATAGGCTAAGCCACAGAAAACTCAATTTTGGTTAATACTAACCAAACTTAGCCTATTATGCAAAGGCAGCTACAAGCTTTTCTGCTGAGATTAGTTGTGTTGTATCCAGAAGATGCAATTTAGCAGTCCAAATCACAGCTCTGGCTTGCTTAGATAAACCTCACTGTTTTCCCAGACTTCATCTCCACGAAGGAAAAGGGAAAATCTGCTAATGCCTTTCTCTTAGAAAATGGATTTTTTACATGTAATCAAACTGAATTTATTTCTATCCTGTTAAAATGGACTAATGAGAGCCACAGTTTTCTCCCCCGCCATGATTTTAACCTAAAGGGAAAGTCAGAAGGGGACAGTTTGAACCCAATTATGTTGACAACTATTTAATGCCTTGTCATGCTGATGGAACATTAGAAAAAAAAAGCCTTAGGGACTCTCCATAAATTACCTCATTAGGAGGGGATCATTACCGAGAAAGTTCTCTTTAGGAGAATAGCATTGGATCCTTTTCATCAGACACATTTAGGGTAGTTGATAGCTGTTGCCTGCTTTGAACTAGCCTTCTGTTTTGCATAGAAGATGGGATGGGATGGGATGGATGGGATGGATGGGATGGGATGGAAATGGAATACAACAATAAAATACAGAATGGAATGGAATGGAATGGAATGAATAGAATAGAATAGAAGAAAAGAGAAAAGAATAGAATTCTTTATTGGCCAAGTGTGAACGGACACAGAAAATATCTTTGGTGCGTAAGTTCTCAGTGTACATAAAAAGACAAGATACATTTGTCAAGAATCATAAGGTACGACCCTTAATGGTAGCCATAGGGTACAAATAATCAATCAGGAAACAATATCAATATAAATCGTGAGGATACAAACAACAAAGTTACAGTCATGCATTCATAAGTGGGAGGAGATGGGTGATAGGAACAATGAGAAGACTAATAGTGATAGTAATGCAGCCTTAGTGAATGGTTTGACAGTGGTGAGGGAATTATTTGTTTAGCAGAGTGATGGTGTTTGGGGAAAAACTGTTCTTGTGTCTAGTTGTCTTGGTGTGCAGTGCTCTATAGTTGCTTGGAGGGTAGGACTTGAAACAATTTATGTCCAGAATGTGAGGGGTCTGTAGATACTTTCCCAGCCCTCTTTTTGACTCGTGCAGTGTACAGGTGCTCAATGGAAGGCAGGTTGGTAGTAATTGTTTTTTCTGCAGTTCTAATTATCCTGTGAAGTCTGTGTCTGTCTTATTGGGTTGCAGAACCAAACCAGTTAAAGAGGTGCAGATGACAGACTCAATAATTCCTCTGTAGAACTGTATCATCAGCTCCTTGGGCAGTTTGAGCTTCTTGAGTTGGCGCAGAAATAGGAGTTGGTGCAGAAATAGATAGGAGAAAGAATAGACTTACTTATTCCCGATGCCCTGATCCTAGGCACACCTTCTCAGTCATAACACCCACCGCATTATGGGGCTTCCTTTCAAGTTCACATACATTTTCTTTATTTAATTTGTATCCCACCTTTGCGTGGTGTGGTGGCCTAGAGGTGGAGTTCTTGCTTCACAGCCAGGAAGCTGTGAGTTCGATCGTATAGCAGCAGATATTTCTCTCTGGGCTCAATGAGTAATTGTCTGCTGTGAACTCTGCATAGGTGTCAGGGAGGTCATCCGGCCAATAAATGCTCAGCTCCATTCAGTCGCTCAACTCCACCCCAATGTAAGGGATTACAGGGGGTGAAATGTGTCCCACCTGTATTATTTTACAAATATTCAAGGTGGCAAATGTATTCAATACATCCTAGCTTCCTCCTTTTTTTGCCTCACAATAACAACCGTGTGAGGTGGATTGGGCTGAGAGGGAGAGGGACTGGCCCAAAGTCACTCAGCTAGCTTTTATGGCCAAGTTTCCAGTTTTCAGCTGGGATGGCCTCCTGCAACCCCCTGCCAGCGAAAATGGAGCTCAGGAGCCCATTTTCGCTGGCAGAATGCTTGGGCCATGACAGGTGCCCTCCAACAGGAGAGACGACAAGCTGGCCACATCATTTTCACTTGCAGAGGCACCACAGGCAGGTCCTTCACTGTTTCCAGGGGAGCCCCAAGGGCCAGATCTAAGCACCCCGTGGCTGGATCCAGCCTGCAAGCCTTGAGTTTGACACCTCTGCATTAGGGCTTATTTTCAGGGAAATGTGATAAATGCGTCTGTCTGGCTGACCACCTTAACTGGGCCTTATTTGAGGCTTATCTTACGATCATCCTGAAAAATCATGCTGTCAAGCCTGTAGCCATATTCCTTTTGGTTCTTTGGCCTGTCACACTTTCTATTATTCTACTATGCCTTTTTCTATTGTGGGAAAATGAGAGGGGGGAACTGTACAGAGTTAGATGCTATGTAGCCAAAACAAAATTCCTTTCTAGAAAGCCAAGGTCATCTTTTGCCTCTGCACCTCTGAGCCTGACCGGGATGGGTGGAACTGCCAGCGTGGCAGTGGAAGATTGGACCATGTGAGGGACTTGTGGGTGTGGGCGAAAGATCTTGAACTTTCAACTAGGTGGGGAAAGCGGGAAGCTTTCAGATTCGGGTTTTCCCAGATGTGCCAAAATGGCTCTCTTAATAAATTTGAACTTTGAGCAATACTTTGTCTTGGACTCTGATTTAATTTTGGGTGCTATTTGGAATCCTGACACATGCTAGGGCTTATTTTCCAGTTAGGTCTTATTTTTGAGGAAATACGGTAGCAGCCATCTTTTGGCATCTCTTTCTATTGCTTTCAGTTTTTCAAGATCTTTTCCAATAACTCTTTTCCTTCACAATATGGGCCCAAAGTATTTAAAGTTTAGCTTTATTACTACTGCCATCCGATTTTACTTTGTCTGGCACTGAATGATTTGTTTTTCTTGGTGTCCAAGGATAGCACCACAATTCAAAGACATCCATCACTGTCTCTGTTCACTCTTTCTAATAATGTAACTCTTACATCTCTGTGCCACAATTGGGAGAATCATGGCCTTGACAATATGTACAGGTAGTCCTTGACTTATGACCACACTTAAGCCCAAAATTTCTTTCAGAAAGCAAGACCATTATAAAATGATTTTTTTGCCCCATTTTATGAACTTTTCAGCCATAGTTGTTAAGTGAGTCATTTTTGTTGTTAAATTAGTAACCGGGTTGCTAAGTGAATCTGGCTTCCCCATTGACTTCGTTTGTCAGAAGGCTGCAAAAGGTGACCACATGACCTCGGGAAACTGCAACCATCATAAATACAAGCCAGTTGCCAAACACCTGAATTTTTGATCACATGAGCATGAAGATGCTGCTTGTGAGTGTGAAAACCAGCCATAAATCATTGTTTTCAGTGAGGTTATATTTGTATGTATATATGTATACGTGCTGATAAATAAATAAAGGGAGACTAGTATAGATCTATTTCAAGCTATTTAGCTCTCATCAGCTAGCCATACCCTTACTGGGATTCGAACCTGGGCTGTATTACATGTTAGGCAGATATATTAACCACTAAGCCCAGGCTGTCCTCCGTTATAGCAGTTAGACTTATATACCGCTTCATAGGGCTTTCAGCCCTCTCTAAGCGGTTTACAGAGTCAGCATATTGCCCCCAACAACAATCCGGGTCCTCATTTTACCCACCTCGAGAAGGATGGAAGGCTGAGTCAACCCTGAGCCGGTGAGATTTGAACAGCCAAACTGCAGAACTGCAGTCAGCTGAAGTAGCCTGCAGTGCTGCATTTAACCACTGCGCCACCTCGGCTCTCAGCTGAGCCAGGAGAAAGGTATATATTTAAAGTCACAACCCCTGGTATGCCCAAATATGATATGATATTTATTTATCAGCACAAATACAACACAAATGTAACAAAAAGGCAACAGTAACAATATTGGGTTTGTGTCTGGATGTCTCTTATAACGGAGGACAGCCTGTGGCTTAGTGGTTAATACATCTGCCTAACATGTAATACAGCCCAGTATGGCTGGCTGATGAGAGCTAAATAGCTTGAAATAGATCTATACTAGTCTCCCTTTATTTATTTTCAGCACAATATAACACAAATATAACAAAGGCAACAGTAAAAATATTGGGTTTCTGTCGTGATGGACTCTTGTGATGAGCGATTGACAGATAATGGAAGCAGTTAGCTTCCTCCCATAATTGGGGCATACCAGGGGTTGTGACACTAAATAATATATATATATTAATATATATATATATATATATATTAATATATATATATATATTATATATATATATATAATGTGTGTGTGTGTAATAATATATATAATCTATATATATATATATATATATATATATATATAATAATATATTGTATGTAATATATATATTACAGAAGGAAAATGAATGTAGGCAATCTTGACACATTCCTTTTCCATTTTAAATCATCTGATTATTAAGGGCCATGAAGTCGTTGTTGACTCTTAGTGACCATATAGGTTGGGTGTTGGCCATGCGGCTCCTGAGCCACAGTGGCTCTTTCATCCCCCTACCATGGCTCCCTGTCAGCTGGCTGGCCCTGCTCCTTGCCCTCCCCTCCCAAACACTCCTCATGTGGCCTGAGAAGGTAAGGGCGATGGCAGGGATGTAGACTCGCTCCATATTCCAGAGCGGGAGGGAAGTGCCCCTGTACTTGCTCTCATCTCGCAGGTGCTTTGGCTGGCACTTCTTGGTGCTGTGCGTACCTCGGTCACTCGGGGAGATGCAGCTGATGCTCCACATCATAATGGGCTCCAGGAGGAGGAGGGGACGCCGTCTCCCCATTGTGAAGTGCGCTAAATTTAAGCGTGCTGCGCAAGGTGCTGCAAAGCATTGAGCAGGCCATGGAGGTGGCGACAGCAGCATGAAAGAGCTTCATTTATCTGAGAACCTGAAATGACTCTTTATTTAAGTCATATGGTAAAAGCATACAAAAAGAAAGAAAATCACCAAAAAAAAGTCCCAACAATCAACCCTTGCCTCTTTTTGGAAACAGTTCAAGAGGGAACACACACCATATACACACACAGACAGGGCTGGGTTCCTTCCAGTTCTAACCTCTTCTATAGAAGAGGTTCCACAAATCTACCGTGCTGTTTAGAACCAGTTCCAGCTCCCTCCCCCCGCCCCCCGCCGCCTTCCGCACATCATCAAGATGAAGAGTGAGAGGAGGAATTTTGGGAGTTGAAGTCCACAAGTCTTAAAGCTGTCAAGTTTGAACATCCCTGGGTTTTTTTTTCTAAAGGATTGGGGTGCAAGGGTCTTGTAACTTGACAGCTTTAAGACTTGCACACTTCAATGCCAGAGTTCCTGAGCCAACATGACTGGAGGAGGAATTCTGGGAGTTGAAGTCCACAAGTCTTAAAGCTGTCAAGTTTGAACACCCCTGGGGTTTTTTTTTTTAAAGGGTTGGGGTGCAAGGGTCTTGTAACTTGACAGCTTTAAGACTTGCACACTTCAATGCCAGAGTTCCTGAGCCAACATAACTGGAGGAGGAATTCTGGGAGTTGAAGTCCACATTCTTAAAGCTGTCAAGTTTGAACACCCCTGGGTTTTTTTTCCTAAAGGGTTGGGGATGCAAGGGTCTTGTAACTTGACAACTTTAAGACTTGCGTGCTTGAAATGCCAGAGTTTCTGAGTCAACATTTTGGTTGCTAAGCAAGAGCGTTGTTAAGTGAGTTTCATCACGTTTTACAAGTTGGCCATGCCCACCCAGTCATATGGCTGGCAAGCCACTCCCACTCAATCACATGGCTGGCAAGCCACTCCTACCCACCATGGCTGGCAAGCCACTCCCACCCGGTCACATGCCTGGCAAGCCACACCCACAAAGCAGGCCACACCTATAGAAGAGGTTCTAAAAAAATTTGAAACCCACCGCTGCACACACACAAGACAGAGAGAGGGAGAGAGGGGGGAAAGAGAGGGGGAGGGAAAGAAAGAATAGAATTGAGAGTGAGAAAAGTGGAGAGAGAAATGAGAAAATGATGGAGGGAGAGAATGAGAGGAAAAAAGAAACAAATGAGAGCGAGAGAGAAAAGTGGGAGAGTGAGACACACAGAAATGAGAGCTGGTGGGAGAGATATGAGGAAAAGTGTGAAAAGAGAGGGGTGAGAGAAAGAAAGGAAAGAAAAAAAGAAGGGAGGGAGGGAGCAAGAGGGAGAGAAGAAGAGAAAAACAAGAGGGAGGGAGGGGGAGAGAGACCCATTTTCCACAAAAACACGGAGCCACAACCCCTGGGTAGGCGTGGCTGGGGTGGTGGCCATGTGACTGGATGAGAGTGACATTGAGTTGGCCATGCCCACCCAGGTTTTGTGGCTCCCAGTGTTTTCTGTGGGGAACGGGTTCAAATGCGTCTTTGAGTGTTTAAGATTGCAGACCCCTGACATAGGTAGACTTTAATGATCTATTCTAACCTGATTTTCCAGGTCTTCCAATGGTACACTCATTGCCACTTTTATATTCTAACTATAGGTCAAATTAATTACTATGATTCACGATTCATTTCCTGCTCATCATCCAAATTGTATAATAAGCTGTTGAACTGGTTTGTTATATCCATGTTTTTAAACCCAGGCATAATTAGTTGTAATCTATTCAATAGTCAATCAAAAGTAGGCATATTTTTGAATTCCCTTGCTCATTCTATTATCCATCAGATGCTAAGCAATATGATCCTTTCCTTTTCTGAATTCAGCTTTTATCCTTGTCAGTTCTTATTCCGTGAAGTCTGTTTTGTAAAACCCTGAGGAGTATTTTATAAGGATTTGCAAGGTGTGCAATTGTTTGATAATTTCAGCATTCTTTAATATTGCCTCGCCTATCATTAAATGCAGATCAGTAAAATTCTTCTTATCTCTAGCACAGGTATTTATTTAAATACCCTTAACAGTATGCACAGGTTCAGTATATGTGGTACCTTGCTCGATAGTAGTAACTGTGAGAGGGATATTGGAGTCCTAGTGAACAACCATTTAAATGAGCCAGCAGTGTGCAGCAGCTGCTAAAAAAGCCAACACAGTTCTAGGCTGCATAAACAGAGGGATAGATCAAGATCACGTGACGCGTTAATACCACTTCCTAATGCCTTGGTAAGGCCACGCTTGGAATACTGCATTCAGTTTTGGTCACCACGATGTAGAAAAGATGTGGAGACTCTAGAAAGACTGCAGAGAAGAGCAACAAAGATGATTAGGGACTGGAGGCTAAAATATATGAAGAACGGTTGCAGGAACTGGATATGTCTAGTGTAATGAAAAGAAGGACCAGGGGAGACATGACAGCAGTGTTCCAATATCTCAGGGGTTGCCACAAAGAAGAGAGAGTCCAGCTATTCTCCAAAGCACCTGAGGGTAGAACAAGAAGCAATAGGTGGAAACTAATCAAGAGAGAAGCAACTTAGAACTAAGGAGAAATTTCCTGACAGTTAGAACAATTAACCAATGGAACAACTTGCCTCCAGAAGTTGTGAATTCTCCAACACTGGAAGTCTTTAAGAAGATGTTGGATAGCCATCTGTCTGAAGTGGTGTAGAGTTTCCTGCCTAGGCAGAGGGGTTGGACTAGAACAGTGATGGCTAACCTTTTTTGGATCATGTGCCAAAAGTGGGGGGAGCGCACGGGAGTCGTGCACGGGTGCCACCCCATAATGCTATGCATGAACCCAGTGTGCATGTGCGCATTCTCCCCCACTAAATGCTCATACGATCAGCACTCCCCCCCCCCTCTTTTGGTACACTTTTTTTTCTCCCTCCGCAGCTACCAGAGGCTTTCTAGGAGCTTGGGGAGGGCAAAACCAGCCTCCCCTCCCCCTGGAAGCCCCCCCCCCAAAGGCTTTAGAGCTTCCTTGAAGCCTCCGGAGTGCGAAAAACTGTGGGCAAACTGTGTTACTAACATGGGTGGTACTGTGGCCTAGAGGTGGAGCTCTCGCCTCACAATCAGGAGGCTATGAGTTCAATGCTAAGTAGAGGGATATTTCTCTCTCTGGGCACAATACACTCTGCATTGGCGATAGGAAGGACATCTGGCCAGTAAACACCACCAAACATCAGCTCCATTGAGTTGCCCGATTCCACCCCGATGCAAGGGATTAGGGGTCAACTGCAGTAGTTCACTTAACAACTGTGGCAAAAAAAATTGTAAAATGGGGGGAAACTCACTTAACAATGTCTCACTTAGCAACATAAATTTGGACGGTCAATAGTGGTCATAATTGAGGACTACCTATATACCAAACCCACAGAAAAGGGGGGGAAAGGAAAACTCCCTCTTTACACCCACATCAAACAATCTAGCGTAGATTGCTACATTCAGCGTTCTCTAATTAATCAACTACAACTGTGTGTTCTGGCCTCCTATACACTTTAATGTTCCAGCTACTAAATTCAATATCCCAACAGACAGTCTCATTAATCCTCTTCATCTGACACAATCTATCTCAAAAGGCCCCAATATATTGAAAATGAAGTTGAAAAGAGTGGAGAACTTAATTTCATTCATTAGGATAGCTTCATCCTTGCTAATGTTCGGAAGGTCCCTCAGGATCTGGGTTATATTGGAAGGATGGATCGATTCCCACCATGGACAAATGGCTGTCAAAGTTGAGGGAGTTAATAGAGAAGGCTAAACTGACTGTTTTGATTGAATAAAGAATATGAGTACTGTTGTTTCTACGTGTTTCCCTGAAAATAAGACAGGGTCGTCGTCCCCCCCCATATGTACTTGGTCTTATTTTTGAGGTGCAGGCAGCGGCGAGCATGGTCACCTTACGGCTGCTGCTGTGTTGCAGTCGTTAATTTTGGGGAGTGGGGTGGGAATAGAGATCTTGCAGTATCCTTCCCCTGGAGTGGGGAGGGAATAGAGATTTTGCAGTATCCTTCCCCTGGAGTGGAGTGGGAATAGAGATTTTGCAGTATCCTTCCCCTGGAGTGGAGTGGGAATAGCGATTTTGTAGTATCCTTTCCCTGGAGTGGAGTGGGAATGGAGATTTTGCAGTATCCTTCCCCTGGAGTGGAGTGGGAATAGAGATTTTGCAGTATCCTTCCCCTGGAGTGGAGTGGGAATAGAGATTTTGCAGTATCCTTCCCCTGGAGTGGGGGGGAATAGAGATTTTGCAGTATCCTTCCCCTGGAGTGGAGTGGGAATAGAGATTTTGCAGTATCCTTCCCTGGAATGGAGTGGGAATAGAGATTTTGCAGTATCCTTCCCCTGGAGTGGGTGGGAATAGAGATTTTGCAGCGTCCTTCTCCTGGAGTGGAATAGGAATAGAGATTTTGCAGTATCCTTCCCCTGGAGTGGCTGGGATTTGAGATTTTGCAGTATCCTTCTCCTGGAGTGGAATAGGAATAGAGATTTTGCAGTATCCTTCCTCTGGAGTGGGGAGGGAATATCGATTTTGCAGTATCCTTCCCCTGGAGTGGGGAGGGAATGGGGATTTTGCAGTATCCTTCCCCTGGAGTGGCTGGGATTTGAGATTTTGCAGCATCCTTCCCCTGGAGTGGAATAGGAATAGAGATTTTGCAGTATCCTTCCTCTGGAGTGGGGAGAATATAGATTTTGCAGTATCCTTCTCCTGGAGTGGGGAGGGAATGGGGATTTTGCAGTATCCTTCCCCTGGAGTGGGTGGGATAGAGATTTTGCAGTATCCTTCCCCTGGAGTGGCTGGATTGAGATTTTGCAGTATCCTTCTCCTGGAGTGGAATAGGAATAGAGATTTTGCAGTGGGGAGGGAATGGGGATTTTGCAGTATTCTTCCCCTGGAGTGGGTGGGAATAGAGATTTTGCAGTATCCTTCCCCTGGAGTGGCTGGGATTTGAGATTTTGCAGTATCCTTCTCCTGGAGTGGAATAGGAATAGAGATTTTGCAGTATCCTTCCTCTGGAGTGGGAGGGAATATCGATTTGCAGTATCCTTCCCCTGGTGGGGAGGGAATGGGGATTTTGCAGTATCCTTCCCCTGGAGTGGCTGGGATTTGAGATTTTGCAGCATCCTTCCCCTGGAGTGGAATAGGATTTGAGATTTTGCAGTATCCTTCCTCTGGAGTGGGGAGGAATAGAGATATTGCAGTATCCTTCCCCTGGAGTGGGGAGGGAATGGGGATTTTGCAGTATCTTCCCCTGGAGTGGGTGGGAATAGAGATTTTGCAGTATCCTTCCCCTGGAGTGGCTGGGATTTGAGATTTTGCAGCATCCTTCCCCTGGAGTGGAATAGGAATAGAGATTTTGCAGTATCCTTCCTCTGGAGTGGGGAGGGAATATAGATTTTGCAGTATCCTTCCCCTGGAGTGGGTGGGAATAGAGATTTTGCAGTATCCTTCCCCTGGAGTGGCTGGGATTTGAGATTTTGCAGTATCCTTCCCCTGGAGTGGAATAGGAATAGAGATTTTGCAGTATCCTTCCTCTGGAGTGGGGGAATATAGATTTTGCAATATCCTTCCCCTGCCATGCCCACCAAGCCACACCACACCCACCAAGCCACGCCCACAGAACCAGTAGTAAAAAAAAAATTGAATTTCACCATTGAATATGTGGTAACTGTAATTCTTTGTTTATGGTTTGCCTACTCTTTTTTAATGATTTAAATGATTATTGTCTATATTTTTATAATGATTGTTTTTATTTTGTGGTTTTACTTGATGATTGAATGCTGCTCAGAGTTGCATAGTGGTGACACAGGTGGCTATATACGTTGGATAAATACTTTTTTTTTAAAGTAGTTAATATCTACTGATGTTTACCACTATGGATGACAGCCTGATTTTCTTCACTTTCTTCCATTAGAGAATTCCCTTTGGCGGTTATTAGAAGGCCTCAATGCCATTGTGGGTTTGCAACAATTAATTTCCCACTGCATAATGGTTCTGACAGATCGTTTTGCAGCAGGCTTGAAAATGTCAACACTACGGCTGAAGTTTTAAATGCAGGAGACCATCGCTTTGTTTATCAGACTCCAGTCCAGGTAGGAGAGAGTGCATTGAGACCTACATTGCTCATACTCATATCATCTATCATCATATTAATATTTATATAGTAAACACATACAGACAAACACCCAGGGATGGAGGAAGGAAGACAGAAATTTGATTTGTTTCAAAAACATGCTAGAACAATGTTTCCCAACCATAACCATTTTGAGATGTATGTCAGCATTGTTGAAGTTCTTAAATAAGAAATATGTCATTAAATAAGAGCTGTAGTGGCACAGTGATTAGAATGCAGTACTGCAGGCTAACTTTGCCCTCTGCCAGCAGTTTGATCCTGACCGGATCAAGGTAGATTCAGCCTTGTACCCTTCTGAGGTGGTAAATTGAGGAGCCAGATCATTGGGGGCAATATATTAACATTATAAACCCCCAGAGAATGCAGTAAAGCACTGTGGAGCAGTATATAAGACTAAGTGCTATTGCTATTGTCATTCTGGGATTTGAAGTCCACACATCTTAAAATGGCTAAGGTTGGGAAGCATTGATCTAGACTAACACTTCACTTCATTTCAGCTTCCAGAATTGTCACCAATGGTCATCCTGGCAGGATAATTGCATGAAATAAAGTTCTGGAGATTGCCTGACTTTGTCATTTCCCCTTATTGCCACTCTTGCAGACACACAGGGATAGATAGATGATAGATAGATAGATAGATAGATAGATAGATAGATAGTGATCGATAGATAGATAGATAGATAGATGGATGGATGGATGGATGATGATGGATGGATGATGGGTGGGATTTGATGATTGATGATACAGATGATTAGACGATGATAGATAGATAGATAGATAGATAGATAGATAGATAGATAGATAGATAGATGATAGATAGATAGAGATAGTAGATAGAGAGAGAGAGAGAGGAGAGAGAGAGAAAGAGAGAGATATAGATAGACAGACAGACAGACAGATAGATAGATGATAGATAGATCTAGATAGATTTGATGATGGATGATAGAGATAGAGAGATAGATTAGATGGATAGATGATAGATAGATAGATAGATAGATAGATAGATAGATGATAGATAGATAGATAATAGATAGATAGAGAGAGAGAAGAGAGAGAGAAGAGAGAGAGAAGATAGATAGATAGACAGACAGACAGATAGATAGATGATAGATAGATCTAGATAGATTTGATGATGGATGTAGAGATAGAGAGATAGATTAGATGGATAGATGGATGGATGGATGTGATAGATAGATAGATATAGATAGATAGATAGATAGATAGATAGATAGATAGATAGATAGATAGATAATAGATAGATGTAGAAAGTTAAGTAGTTGATGATAGACAGATAGTAGATAGACATAGATAGATGATGATAGATGATAGATAGATAGTAGATAGATAGATAGATAGATAGATAGATAGATGATAGATAGATAGATAGATGATAAATAGATAGACAGACAGATATGCAACACAAATAGAAAAAGGTGGACCTTGCATTGTGGACATCACCACACATTTCATCATGTTCACCTCCTTATGGTTAGGAATGGTTTGTTCTAGGGTCCTACCCTCTTTTTAGGGTACAATTTAACATACCACTATAAAAGTATCCAAGGGTCTATGGGGTAAGGTAGAGTGAGACAGAATTCAAATTGCTCTGTTGTAGCAGTTACTACACTGAAAGGGACCAGAGGACCCAGTTTCAAATCTGACATGTGATAGAGAAAGATCAAATTGGATGACATAGGGACAGTCTCTCCCTCTCTTACTCAACTATCTTTGTGAAGTCGTGATGGAATCTGGCATTGGGGAGAGGTGGAAAATGAAACAGATGACTCCCTTGTCAGGAGGAAGAGCTGAAGGGAGATCCTCCCTAGAACTTTGATGAGTTCCCTCCCCTCTCGACATGTATGGCTGTGCGACTGTTGTCTACTTTTATTATTTGTATTTTGTCTTTTATGTTCCCCTTTTTTTCCCCCCTTGAATTGTTTGCCGCCCTGAGTCCTCCCGGAGAAGGGCGGCATACAAATAATAAAATACAAATACAAATACAGTATTTATGCAGTAGTTATGCAGTATGTGCTTTAGTCTGGCAAGATTCCTGTCCGTAGGCAAGCAACATAAATATTTCTCTCCAATCCATTCATGTGTCGTGTTCGGTTCTTTATGCCTGGCAATTATGGGCTTAACATTGAAGAAAAAAGGTTTTAGTTTTTTCCCATGACAAACTTCTGGAGGAAACGCAGAGTCTAAATCTAATAAGTAATAATCGCTCATCCTGTATTCCATCCTGTTCTGTGTTTTTAATGCAGTTTTCAGAACTGTTTTTTTTTTCTGGTTGAACTGCATTCATTTCATGGTTTCAGAACTTCTGAGCATTTCCCCTTGAAACTGTGTCTTATCAATGTTCATCTTCTTTAATGTTGCCTGGAAGCCATTTGCAGGGAAAGATAAACCAGAGTCTGTAGGTCCCTGTGTGTCCAGGTGTGAACACATTTATCTGTAAAAAGATCTCCAACTGCTTTTGCTTTAAAAAAAAAAATCCAAGATTTTTAAATTCCAGTTTTCCCATTGTTATGTCAGCCATCCGCCCCTTTGACCAATAGCCCCAGAAACAAATGATTATTTATTTTATGAGATTTATAGGCCACCCATCTTGCTGTCATGTGACTCTGGGTGGCTCAAGTAGAATAAAAATCATGGAGAGAGAGAGACACAGAGAGAGAGAGAGAGAGATACAGAGAAGAGAGGGAAGAGAAAGAAGAAGAGACAGAGATAAAAAAAGAGACAGAGCGGAGAGACAGAGAGAGATAGAGGGAGAGAGAAAAGAGAGATAGAGAGAGACAGAGAAGAGGGAGAGAGAAAGAGATAGACAGAGAAAGGGACAGAGAGAGAGAAAGAAAGAGAAAGAAGAGAGACAGAGAGAAAGAAAGAAGAGAAAGAAGAAAGAAAAAGACAGACACAGACAGAAAAAGAGAGGGAGAAAAAAGAAGAGAAGAGAGACAGAGAGAAGAGAAAGAGAGAGAGACAGAGAGAAAGAAAAGGAGAGAAGAATAGAGAGGAAGGAAGGAAGGAAGGAAGGAAGGAAGAAGAAGCCAATTCCCCTGAAGAAAGATAGTCTATAAATTTACTAAATAGTAATATATAATAAATGTCACATTTTAAAAATAAACAATATTTCCTATAGTCCAACTTTCACGCAATGCATTTAACCCTGGTTTATACCACATAACTGCTATCTTTACATAGCATGCTACACACCACACATACACACACACACACACACACCACATCTTCATATTGGCTTGGTTCATCCAGCATCTCAAGACAGCAATTGGGCTCCACAAACCCAAACGCACAAGTACCTGGCTCAACAGTAGTACCTGCAAAGGGACATTGAAGTCCTAATGGATAACATATGACTCAACAGTGTGCTGCGGATGCCAAAAAAAGCCAATGCAGTCCTAGGTTGCAGTCAGAGAGATAGAATCAAAATCACGTGAAGTGTTAATACCACTTTATAATGCCGGACAGTGAGAACAATAAACCTGTGGAAAGGCTTGCTTTCAGAAGTTGTGGGTGCCAGCACTGGAGGTTTTTAAAACAGAGATTGGATAACCACTGAAATGATATAGTTGTTTTCTGCTTGTGTAGAGGGTTGGACTAGATGATCTCCATAATCCTTCCAGCTCTGTCATTCTGTTATTCAATGACATTTTGTCTGGAACCCGCACTGCATATCGGACATTAATACAATCGAAGGAGTCCAATATATTTCACGAGAAGAGTCCTCCATTCCTCTGCTCGCAACAGAATACCTTATGCCACCAGGCTTAAAATTTGGGGCTTAGACATCTTAAAACTATGCTGCCTTCATCTGACCTAAGCATAGTACATACAATAACTTCTACAATGTCCTACCTGTCATGACTACTTCAATCTCAGCTATAACAATACATGAGGACACAATAGATACAACTCAAGGTAACCGTTCCAAACTCGATTGCAGAAAATACGACTTCAGCAACAGAGTGGTCAATGCCTGGAATGTATTCCTGACTCTGTGGTTTCTTCCCCAAACCCCAAAGCTTCAACCTTAAGACTGTCTACTGTCAACCTCATCCCTTTCCTAAGAGGTCGTAAGGAGCGTGCATAAGCACACCAACGTGCTTACTGTCCCTGTCCTAATGTTCCCTTTTATTCGTATCCATTTCATGTATTCATAATCATGTTTATATTTATATCTGTATCTAATACATATTTGGCAGCATAAATAAATAAATAAAAATAAAGTATTGGGGTGGTGGAAGCAACTTAATAAGTAATGGGAGGGGCAGTTTGATTTAACTGTGGTCAAATTGTCATCTATGTTGCTTGCAGACACCTTGTATTGACCGGAATTTTCTCCCTACCAATCAAAAGCTCTTGTTGCTTTGTCGAGCTTCCCAGGAGCAGGAAACATGGGTTCGCCATTTGATAGAGCATGCCACAGGAGTCTACACAGGGAGCTCTTTACTTTGATGGAACTCTGTACAATAAAGGTATGTGTTGACTCTTTCTAGACTGAAGCTGTGGATTAAAAGCAGGCAATCTTTTGGAAGTCAATGGATAGCAATAGCAATAGCAGTTAGACTTATACCGCTTCATAGGGCTTTCAGCCCTCTCTAAGCGGTTTACAGAGTCAGCATATTGCCCCCAACAACAGTCCGGATCCTCATTTTACCCACCTGAAGGATGGAAGGCTGAGTCACCATGAGCGGTGAGATTAGAACCACTGAACTGCAGATAAGTCAGTCGTGAAGTGGCCTGCAGTACTGCACCCTAACCACTGCACCACACCTCGGCCTACACTTTTTTCTTCTTCTGTGCTTTGAAGTCTGGGTAGAGTTCTATCTCCCCTTTCCATATTCCGCTTTTGCCATTACCAACCACGCTCACTTTGTTGTCAGTATCCACAGATTTCTTATCTTTTTGCTCATTTTTTTTCTTCCATTTTTTTTGAACGCTGTCCTCCACATTCTTCATTTGATAAACATCCTCAGTTTTTCCATCAAATTTTTCTGTTTTGTATTCCATATTCTCCCATCTCTTTTCAATTCTCTCTGTCACAACTAATAGATTTTGAATTTCAAACATCATTTGCAATGTTACAGTTTCTTTTTCCTGCTGCGCCATTTTCCAATTTTACAGGCACTGCCACTATAGGATTCAAGGCTATTTTAATAACTTCAAACAGGTTCTTTATTATCTTTCAAGTCAAAATGTTGTCTTTCCTCCAAAAGCTATGATACAACTCCCAAAGCATCTGTATAAACAACTTGTGCTCTTCCTATTATCACTCTCAGTAAACAAACTGAAAGAACCTTGAATCTCAAGTGATCAAAGAGAAAGAAGAAAAAACAATGTATCCAGCCTCTAAGTGGCAGTGCTTTTCCTCCTGTTGTTACAACCCTCTTTATAATCCTTCTTATCTTCTTTATATTCCAAGCTTAAGAAAGAAAAAAAACCCTTAAATGGAGTTAAAACCATCCATCAATTCAATCAAGCATTATAAAAAAAATAAAAAAAAATAATCCATATCTGAGCCTGGAGTAGAATGGCTGTATTAATGAATCATATTAAAGACAAGGTTGCTTTTATCTGGCCTGTGGTGAGGTAAACGTAAAGGTCCAGGTTCCCCTCACACATATGTCCCTGTGGTCAGTGGCTGACATGAGTAAATGCCGAAGGCGCACGGAACGCTGTTACCTTCCCGCCAACGGTGGTCCCTATTTTTCTACTTGCATTTATATGGCTTTCAGACTGCTAGGTTGGCAGAAGCTGGGACAAGTAACCGGAGCTGACTCTGTTAGTGGCGCTAGGGATTCGAACTGCCAAACTTCCGACTTTTCTGATCGGCAAGCTCAGTGTCTTAGCCACTGAGCCGTGTCCCTGTGGTAATAAAATAATAACAAATAAAATAAATAAATAAATAAACAAACAATAAATAAATAAAATAAAATAAATAAACAATAAAATAAATAAAATAAATAAAATAATAATAAATAAAATAAATAAAATAAAAAATAAATAAAATAAATAAAATAAATAAAATAATAACATAAAGATATGGTTGCTTTTATGAATTGTCTAATTAGTGAGGTTTCCAGTTTTAGATGTATCCTTGTGCTCTGCTCATTCTGAAAAGCCTCTTTCAAACCCTCTTTCGATCAAACCCAAGATTGTGTATCTCAATGTGACCACCCTTCTCTTTAGCTCCAATTTTGGAGGCCTACATTTATTCAGTTCCTCATTTGCCATCACATGCTTACATTGCTAAATAATGCTCACCAATTATACTATGCAAGCATATCATTAGAATCTCTGAAGATATTTAAATATCAATTCCGGGTGCAAATTCAAGGTGTTGGTTATTACCTTTAAAGCCCTGCATGGCATGGCTGCAAGTTATATGAGGAACTGACTCACCCTGATGGGATTGGCTTGCCCTACTCACGCTGGCAGAGGGGCTATACTGCAAATTTCATCAGCCAAGGAATTTTGGCTGGTGGGATCCAAGAAGGGAGCCTTCTCTGCCATGGCTCCTGCCCTTTGGAATATCTTATATGATGTTCAAATAAATATGTTCTTTGAGGAATATGCCTACCTTGGAGTTCTGCTTTCAATCGATGCTTACTCAGAATGCTGACATTCCCAACTTGTAACTATGATTTGACTTTGATGTTTTCATTTTATTGTATCAGGAATATTTATTTTTGGTGATTTAAATATTTTTATGCTGTAGCCTACCACACAATAGGCAGCAAATACATTTAAACTATATATATATAAAAACTGAGAACCACTCACTCAGCACAAAATCTCCAGAACCTAAAGCCTACAAACTTGTAATTTGGCATGTATATTCCTCTTGGCTCTAGGTGCTCACTAAGAAAGGATTTTTTTGAAATGACCATCAGATCATTAGTATTTCTTATACAATAATTAATACCCTCTATGCTAAGGAGTTCTACTCCCCTCCCCACCTGAAAAAAACTCTGTACAAACTGACAGTTGCCTCATATTAACATGCTCTAATGCTAAGGAGTTAGACATTCTACTCCCCTCCCCTCCTGAAAAGAACTCTGTTCCAACTGCCAATTATCTCACATTCCATTACCTCAGTTCAAACTGGCAGACGTTCCACTCCTTCACTAAGGAGCGGCCTGGGGCTCCTTACAGCACTAAACATTGGTACCTCATGAAAATGTCTACCCTTTCACCTATGGAACTGCTTCCAGACTCAAGTTGGTGGGAGCAATATTCCCTTATGTGTTTCAATCACCAACCATCACTGAGCCAACAGATTGCGAACTGAATTTCTCCTCAATAGCCAAATCATATAGTTTCATCGCGAAACACGGGTATCCAGCTAGTAAATAAATAAATTCAGAATGAAAATTAATTTAAATCATAGACAATTAACACCCCCATTTTTAATAACCAAGCTTTTTATGGTTATTTTAATGTCAATAAGAACTTCACTTTGCTCTGTGAATGGAAACTCGGATAACTACAGAAATATTTGATCTGGGTCATCACCTGATGTCATGATGTCATTTATAGGTGAATTTCTTCAGATGATTTCATTAAATGGGGAGGAATTATAGAGAAGAAGCTATTTTCTCACATAACATATCCAAGACTTTTTAAGACTTTGAAAATAGTAACCCCAGTCTTTACATCCTGCCCAGGTTTCAAAGGAGAAAAGGACCACTGGAGAAGCAGAAGAACTCTCTGTGTCAAAACACATGAGAGTGGCAGAAAGGAAATTGAAATGTTTGATGCGGCCATTTTACTGATACGCAACCCGTACAAATCGCTGGTGGCAGAATTCAACAGGAAATGTGCTGGCCATCTTGGATATGCCACAGACCAAAACTGGAAAAGTAAAGGTAACTAGGATAGCTAGGTCTCTTGTGATCATTTTGGCCCTGGGAATATTTCTTCCCGCCATGGAAGGATTGGGGTCAGTTTGGATGGCAACGGAGAAGGGTCAATTAGAATCACTGCCAAATCAACCCATAGCATCTCTCTGCAACTTCCTCAGATGATTAATTTATTCTGGGACGAGAATGTAAAGGGTTTCTTGCCCACAGATAAATTGAGAGCTGCTATCACTTTTAACATAGATTGGACTTCATTGAATCCTTCCCATGAGTAACCTTTAAGCCAGGGTGTCAAACTCGATTTCATTGAGGGCCACATCAGGGTTGTGTGTGATCTCCGGGGGGGTGGGGGTGGGGGTCAGGTGGGGTTGCTGCCGGCATTGCTTCCGGTTCGGTGCCTGAAAAATTTTGCACATCATTTTGTACACTAAAACCCTAAAAAAAAAAAAATTTCCACTGAAAATTGTTCTGTGCATGCAGAACCGAAAAACAAGATGGCGGCCCCATAGGAGAATGAGTTCGGGGGCATGGTAGGCATGGGTCATTGCCGGTTCCAGCGACCCAGGCAGTGAAGTTACTACTGGTTCGGTCGAACCGGTCCAAACCAGTAGGAACCCACTCTGGCAGGGGTGTATGTGGCCATTGATGTCACTCGTGTTGGGGGCGCCTGTGGTGGCCCAAGTGCTCTGCCAGAGAAAATGGCTCCCAAGCTTCATTTTTGGCTGGGACAGCCTCCTGCAACCATCTGCCAGTGAAAATGGAGCTCAGGAGGGCTGAGACTCCATTTTCACTGGCAGAGGCCCCACTGGCCAGTTCTTTGCTGTTTCCCGGGTAGCCCCTCAGGCCAGATCTAAGCATCCTGTGGGCCGGATCCAGTCCATGGGCCTTGAGTTTGACAGCCCTGCTTTAAGCAAACCCTTCCAGACAAGTGGGGCCACTGCAGAAAAGGCCCTCTCTCTTAGGTTAACCAGCCTTTATTTCAAATGTTATTTCTACTCTTCTGTGACTCTTCTACTGTAGAAGAAGACAGGCAAAACTTGGGGCAGAATCAAATGAGGAAGTAGCCTAGAATCGTTATGTTGCCAGAAATGGCCCAAGTCCAGCCCCTGAATTCTGTTCATTCTATCTAGTGTCCATTTAGTGCTGAATGTTCTGACCCCCTCATCCGTCCAGTAACGAAAGCCAGATGAGCTTAATTAGAATGTCCTTTAATAACAAGACTAGAATCTCGGTGGCTGAAAGCCAAGCAAACAAACAGATAAGGACCTTGGCAGCAAGTCCAACAAACCTTGGCAGCAATTCAGACAAACCTTGGCAGCAATCCAGCGGCCAAGTTAGTTACGTTCTCTTTAGTCCAGTTTATTCCAATTCATTGGTATTTGTATGCTGCCCACTCCCGGGGACTCTGGGCGGCTTACAGAGAAACAAGGGAATTAAAGTTAAAAATAGAAATATAAACATTTTAAAAATACACAACATACATACACTTAAAATGGGGCTGGATGTTGATCAACAGCCCCAGGCCTGCCGGAACAGCCAGGTCTTAACGGCTTTACGGAAGGCTGGAAGAGTAGTGAGGGTCCGGATCTCTACGGGGAGATCATTCCATAGGGCCGGGGCAGCAACAGAGAAGGCCCTCACCCGTGGGGTCGCCAGCCACATTGACCCGCCTATGGTACCTAGAGGAGGCCCAATCTGTGTGATCTAATCGGTCTTTGGGAGTAAATGGCAGGAGGCGGTCTCTCAGGTAGCCAGGTCCTAAACCATGTTCTTGCAGAAGTCAATGTGTTGACTTCTGCAAGAAGGACATGTCACAAGCAGTCTTTTTTATAGTCTGGAGAGGAGCCTAATGACCATCAGCGGAGCGCAATTACCTCCTGTAATTGCATAATTGCTCCTGACACCGAGTAGCTCTTCGATGGCATGCATCCAGGAACAACTCACTGCTGGCTTCTGGATCACTCTCCCTTGTCTCCTCCCCACTGTCCAAGGCTCAGGTGCCACCTGGTGGCCAACCAGCCTCTCTGTGCCCTGCTCGGAGTCGGAACCCTGTCCAGAGTCCTCAACCTCCTCCAGAGCCGACTCAGAGGGCCCCTCGCTGTCGGAGTCTGGTGGCAGCTCCAACAGCTCCTGCTGGGCCACAACAGCTGACTATTAGTTGACTATGTAGATATAAGAAGGTGTAACAATTTTATGTTCTGCACAGGGTTCCAAAAAGCCATAAAAACATCTTTTATTATCTTTCTTGCCCCGCAGAATGGCCGGATTTTGTAAACAGCTATGCTTCTTGGTGGGCCTCTCATGTGCTCGACTGGCTTAAATACGGCAGGCATCTCCTTGTGGTTCATTATGAAGACTTAGAAGAAGCCCTTCTTCCCAAGCTGAGGG
This sequence comes from Thamnophis elegans, assembly GCF_009769535.1. Classification (NCBI taxonomy): domain Eukaryota; kingdom Metazoa; phylum Chordata; class Lepidosauria; order Squamata; family Natricidae; genus Thamnophis; species Thamnophis elegans. The sequence continues at coordinate 128,836,883 of NC_045544.1, read as the reverse complement.
AAATGGTTGAATTTCTGAACGTCACAGTGACTTACGACCGGCTCCTCTGCGTTGAAAACAACCGAGATGGGAATTTCAAGCGGTCGGGAGCCAAGCAGAAAGGGTTTGAACCCTTCACAAAGGAAATGAAAGAAGTGATAGATCAGTTTATTGTGATCGTGGACAAAGCCCTACGTGAGAGGAACTTTACGGGGCTGCCAAAAATGTATTTGCGCAGATGATGCCCTGCAGCCAGCTTGCTGCATTGTTAAGGAAAGACCGAATAATGAAATTAAAGAAAAGGCAGGATTTTATAGCATTTAAAAGCAAGATTTGCACAGAGTCTGCTGATGAATGCAAATTCTTAAGACTTGGACAGTCTTCAGGGTACTAAGTGCTATGAAAGGCAAGCAATGAAGGATGGAAATTAGGTTATAAACCGAGGCAAAAGCCATTAGCATCTCTGCCTGTGTGTGTCCTTTTCTCTATAAATGGCTACGAATTTTAACATTTTTGTGCACTGCTAATTCTGGGAAATGTGGCTGGGGGCGGGAAGCAACAGTGTCCTTTCTTCTTACTGCCTACTAGCAATATTTTCTCAAGAGTATCAAACATTTTTATAGAGTTTTTTGGCAATTCAAATGTGTATTTTTCCCCTGGGTTTTTGGTTCGTTGGTTCTTTTGTTTCAAAACTCATCCTGATAAATTTTTAGTGAAGCAAGTTAATGGGAAAAAAACAATAACTGTCTTTGTCTTTTTTTCCCGCCGTTTCATCTATATATATAAAAGCAAAATACCACTCATGCATCATCAGGAAATCTCCAGAACTGTAAAGCCTACAAACGTGAAATTTGGCACGTATGTGCCTCTTGGTTTCTAGGTGCTCGCTAAGGAGGGATTTTTCAAAATGACCATCAGATCATTATTATTTCTTATATATTATTATTAACATGCTCTGATGCTAAGAAGTTAGATGTTCTACTCCCACTTCCCATCTAAAAAAAGCTCTGTCCCAACTGCCACGTGGGCATGGCCAACGCATGACTCATCCAGCCTGCGGGCTGGGAGTTTAGATATTTTACTCCCTCTCCCCATCTCAAAAACACTCTGATGCTAAGAAGTTAGACTGATGGAAAGAAGGAGATAAGATAGGAGAGGCCTCTGTGGGGCAAGCCTGAAGGAGAGAAGGGGATAAGATAGGAGAGGTCTCTGCCTGAGGCAGAGAAAGGGAGAGGAGAGGCCAATGTTAACTACTCATTAATTTTCAAGCTGTAAGTGTTGATTTATCAAGCCCGATCACATTGTTTTGTAGTGGAGCACAGGTGTAATAGCTCCCCTCCTAATTTAAGAAAGTAAAGACTCTTGAAATGGATTATTTCAAAAGGAACCTTTAATCAAGCAGGATGAAAAACCATTAGAGGCAAAGCAGCATCTGAAACCCTTTAGGCAATACAAGTGGGATTAAACTGATAATGACCCCCCCTTTGTCCGAATGCAGATTCCGACCAATACACAAGTGTGAAGATGTTTCCTTAACTCTTCTGCCCTGAGAGTCGAATAACACACGTTCCCATGGCTATCTCTAGTTAGACATTAAAGTAAGATATCCCACATGGCCATCATAAACATCTCTTCAGAGGTGCTGGGACCTTCAGTTTTCCGGTGACAGGAAACCAGTTGTAAAACTCAGTCATTATAGATACAGCTAGTGATTTAATTCCGAGGCCCCCTCCTCCCAATTGAATGGCAGTATCACTTTTAGGGATCTGACAATGGGAATCCAGCTAGTATATGATACATGAAGACATTGCATTGCTTCTTGCTGTTTCTTATTTACAGGATAATCTTGTATGTGGGAATTTAGCTGTAAGTCTTGACAAGTACAATGGGATTTACTCCCAGGTAAGTGTGCTGGGGATTACAGGCTTAGCAATGAAATTAATTTGGTGGAAATTATTTTCATAAACTTACTTTAATTGGTTTATAACGGGTGTCAAACAAGCATTGTTATGGCAGCACCATGTGACATATCACTACTTCCCCCCACTTTCGCTAAACCGGCTGTGGACATGGCCAGCCTGTGACGCATCCAGCCCACAGGCCCTTAAATAAGAGGAGTGCTTTCATTTTAAGAGACATGGATCATGACACTGAATAAGGACTTTTGAATACTTTGGATTCGCTAATTTGTAACCCTGTGGCTCTATGGAAAGCTATCTGAGCAATTAACCTTTCCTGCTATTCAGTAAAGGAGACAGTATTTCCCACCTAAACTTTATTCAGCACTGCAAGATTCGATAAAATGTAAAAAAACTAAAAAACAATAGTATATGATTACAACATGAGTAACAACTAGCAGCATGCTCCAAAAAAGAGACCAAGCTGTAACTAAAGATTAGGTCGAAAAGTGGGGGGGACAATCAAGGATAGCTAAGTACTGCCAATTGCTTAGGCCAGGGGTCAAACTGCTGGCCGTTGGGCCAGATGCTGGCCACACCCACCAGCTCCACAAATGGGAAAAATTTCATCAAACGCCACATGACGGCAACGTCACACAGCGACTTTGGCACCCATGGCTTAGGCTCTAAGTTCTACATTGAGAAATAACAGAGAAATGAAAAGCAGAAGATGCAGACATTAAGAAGCACCTAATTGGCAATGGCCATTTGCAAAACAGAGCATGCAAAATACTTGCCATAGACCACACAAACCATACTGTCAATGTATCAGAAGGAGAAATAATTCAACATCTTTTACAAAAATTAAGAAGAATGTATTTTCACTATTTAAACTGTGGTTCAAACAGTAGACAATGCTTATGGAAACCAATAATCCAAAATATAGTGGAATTTTCAACTCAGCTGTTGTGTTGCCATAAAGGTTTAGGGAAACGTTGATTACAAAGCCAACATTAAGATGCATGGACTTCAACTCCAGAATTCCCCAGCCGGCATAAACAACACACTGTTATAAACTGTCTATCCTTTTGATCCTTATTAGGTTTAGGAAATATGGCTTCAATATTTTGAACGTGCTTTGCATACCAAAGGCAACATGATTCGTCCTGTGAAAATGTAGTACAATTGATCCTGGGTTTTTTTGGAACACCATCTAGCCCAGTGATGGCTAAACTTTCTCCCATCGCGTGCCAAAAGTGGGGGAGCTCAAGGAGGTCATGCGCAGGCATGCCCATACCCATAATGCTATGTGCACGACTCCCCACATGCATGCACGTGCAACCCTCCCCCCCACCTTTGGCGCATGATAGACCTGTTTTCCGCCTTCCCCAGGCTCCAGAGGCTTTTTAAGAACCTGGGGAGGGCGAAAACAGCCTCCCCCCACCCTGAGGCCCTCCAGAGTGTGAAAAATGGCCCTATGGGCAAACCAGAAGTCCATTCCCAAGGGAAGCCTCCAGAGGATGAAAAATGGCCTTAAAAGAAGGCCGAAGTCAGCTGGTCAGTGAACATGTGCGTGCCCTAACAAATGGCTCCACGTGCCATCTCTGGCCTGCGTGCCATAGGTTCGCCATCACGGATCTAGCCTGTTCTAGCAGCTCAAAAGCTTCTGCTTTTGAAAGCTACATGAAAGAAGCATATCCTGCAACATTCAGAACTGCTGGAGGGCAATGGAGGCTTTGCACTGGTCTGGGAAACGGGTGTGGATTGAGATGCTTATGTTGTTGTATGAAGCAGTTTAGAGAGTTGCCACATCTGGATTGCAAACAAGAAAATATTTGAGTGGCTGTCCCAAAGCTGCTTTTTCAAGAGGCTTTGTGGATTTTATGAGTTTTGACCCTTTGAATTTTCTAGATAAAATATGCCCGAGCAGTTATTTCTCTTCTGAAAATAGAAGTGAAAAAATAGGTTTTCAATTATCTGTAACAGGAGCCTCCAACATTGGTGACTTTAAGGCGTGTGGACTTCAACTCCCAGAATTCCCCAGCCAGACAAGAAATAATAGATGGAAACTTATCAAGGAGAGACCCAACCTAGAACTAAGGAGAAATTTCCTGACAGAACAATTAATCAGTGGAATGGCTTATTTCCAGAAGTTGTGGGTGATCCATCACTGGAAGCTTTTAAGGAGAGACTGGACAGCCATTTGTCTGGAATGGTATAGGGCAGTGATGGCTAACATTTTTGTCCTCGTGTGCCAAAATTGCCCCACCTCCTGTACATACATGCATGACCCCCATCACGCTCTCCTGCTCCCCTGTGCATTGCACGACCCCTGTGTGATCCCCACGCATACGATGACTCCCCTGCATCTCATTTTGGGTCTAGACTTCCTCCCTGAAGCTTCCTGAAACCAAATACCCCAACCCACACACATGCAACCCACTGCCCCCACCCCCGTGCAACCCCACACATACACATGTGTCTAGTTTAGTTTTAGTTTTTTAGTTTTTTGGGATTTATATGCCGCCCTTTTCCCTGAGGGGACTCAGGGCGGCTTACAACCACAAGGGAGGGGGGTGCAGTGTCAAAAACAGAACAGTATGTGAACAAAGAAAAAATAGTAAAAACACAACTTTCATTCAGCAATCAAACACTCGGGTGGGTAAATTGGGAACCTATCCCCAGGCCTGCTGGGAGAGCCAGATCTTGAGGGCTGCGCGGAAGGTCTGGATAGTGGTGAGGGTACGGATCTCAATGGGAGGTCGTTCCACAGGGTCGGAGCTGCAACAGAAAAGGCTCTCCTCCGTGTGGTTGCCAGTCGGCATTGACTGGCAGATGGAATTCGGAGGAGGCCCAGTCTGTGCGATCTAATTGGTCGATTTAGGGAGGTAATCGGCAGAAGGCGGTCTCTCAAGTACCCAGATCCACTACCATGGAGTGCTTTAAAGATGGTCATCAGTACCCTGAAGCGCACCCGGAGACCAACAGGTAGCCAGTGCAGCTCGCGGAGGACGGGTGTAACGTGGGCGAACCACGGTGCGCCCACTATCACTCGCGCGGCTGCATTCTGGACTAGCTGTAGCCGCCGGATGCACTTCAAGGGCAACCCCATGTAGAGCCCATTGCAGTATTCCAGCCTAGAGATCACAAGGGCTCGAGTGACTGTTGTGAGAGCCTCCCGGTCTAGGTAGGGCCGCAACTGGCGGACCAGGCGAACCTGGGCAAATGCCCCCCTGGTCACAGCTGACAGCTGGTGGTCAAAAGTCAGCTGTGGGTCCAGGAGGACTCCTAAGTTGCGGACCCTATCTGAGGGGTATAAAATTTGACCCCCAGCCTAAGCGTTGGTGTATTAGCCAAATTATTGGGAGGGAAGCACAACAGCCACTCGGTCTTGTCCGGGTTGAGTACCAGTTTGTTAGCACTCATCCAGTTCCTAACGGCCTCCAGACCCTGGTTCATCACGTCCACCGCTTCATTGAGTTGGCACGGGGCGGACAGATACAGTTGCGTATCGTCCGCATATTGGTGGTATTTTATCCCGTGCCTCCGAATGATCTCACCCAGCGGTTTCATGTATATGTTAAATAGTAGGGGGGATAAGACCGAACCCTGCGGCACCCACATGTTAGGGGCCTCAGGGACGATCTCTGCCCCCCGACCAACACCGACTGCGACCTGTCCGAGAGGTAGGAGGAGAACCACCGTAAAACAGTGCCTCCCACTCCCACCTCCCGCAGACGTCGCAGAAGGATACCATGGTCGATGGTATCGAAAGCCGCTGAGAGGTCTACTGCATGCATGGCAAAGACCCGAAAATCAGCTGGCTGCCGGGAGGCTTGCACATATGCACGGTGAAGCTGAGCTGGGTGATGGCTCGCATGCCCGCAGAGAGGGCTCCCCATGCCACATGGGGCATGTGTGCCATAGGTTTGCAATCATGGGCATAGGATCTCTTGTTTGAGCAGGGGTTTGGATTAGAAGACCTCCAAGGTCCCTTCCATCCCTATTATTCTACATTCTATGATCTACATCAGGGGTGTCAAACTGGTAGCCTGTGGACCGGATATGTCACGTGCAAGTTACTCTCCCTCCGGCTCTGCAAAGGCAAAAAAGATTGTGATACGTTGCAATACGTCACGTTACCCGATCGAGTTTGACACCCAAGATCTAGATAAATAAAACATCTAGAGTAGAGCAAGGGTGGGCTTGAAAAATTTCAACAACGGGTTCCCTGCTGAGTTGCTGGGTGGGAGTGGCCATGGTGGGTGTGGCCTAGTCGGCCTCCTGCACCATGTGCAGGGGGCGTTTTCGCCCTCCCCAGGCTTTCCTCGAGCCTCCGGAGGGCAAAAACAGCCTCCCCCAGGCTCCGGAGGCCCTGTTTCCAGCCTTCCGGAACTTCGGGAGGCCCATTTTTTGCCCTCCCTGAGCCTCCGTGCAGACCCTGTACTTACCTGGCATCCCAAATGGGCCACATGGGGATTCATGGGAGGGACATGGCAGGTTGGGTAGGCCCAGCCAGGAGTGGGATTTGCGGGTTCTCTGAACTGGGAAGATTCTCTCAAACCTGTGGGAGCCACAGCAGCCCACCCCTGGGGTAAATGCTGGAGACAAAGCCTTTACTAACGGCCCCTTCAGCTTTTTGCAGGGGTTGAATGTGTTAACATTTTCAACCAGTTTCTAGCGCAATCAATCCTTTTATGGACATCACAGGCCTTCAGAAATTTCCCAGCACTGAGATGCCAAAGTTAAAAGCATGAATCTCAGTATAACCAAATTATCCGGCAGACACTGGCAAATGAAATGATCAGCCAGCTCAGTGACCCAGGACAAAACATAGCCCTCTGCATGCTTTTTCATGCAGAAGACTGAAATTTAGCTATGCTTTAGTAATACTTGTCTTTGTTTTCCACAAAAAGGAACATTAGAAACCATTGCAAGCCATCCTTCAGGGCATTTTGCCGTGTCAGAGGCTAGGACTCTTACCCACTTTTCTACTTAGAAAAAAAAAGAAACACAAAAGAGGAAAGAGCTGACTTATTATTCCGCTAGCCTATCTTTTTATTCATCTTTGCTGTGTTAATCAATTCCTTTAAAGATAGTGCTGTCAAATCACGAACTGGCTTGCCTGTCCAACACATCTCCAGCAACAACAGAGCTCAAAAGACTCAAATCCGTGCCCCAATCAATTCTCATTCAATGCGATGGGAAAGAATTGGCTTTAGAAATCCTTTCAAAAGGAGAAGAGGATTCCAGAGAAATTGCGGGAGGGGTGTGTGTGGCATGTGGTGCCATTGAAGCTAACTTAGGGACCCCACAGCCAAGAAACTCAGTGAGTGTGTTCCGAGCTTTCATTGCAAATCAGCTCTTCCTATTTTTCGACATTTTCCTTCATTCTCACAGAACAATCTTTAAAAAAAAACATTCATACATTTTTCTTTAACATAAGTTAAAGGTAAAGATTCCCCTTGCACATGTGTGCTAGTCATTCCCGACTCTAGGGGGTGGTGCTCATCTCCGTTTCAAGGCTGAAGAGCCAGCGCTATCCGAAGACGTCTCCGTGGTCATGTGGTCGGCATGACTAAATGCCGAAGGTGCACGTAACGCTGCTACCTTCCCACTAAAGGTGGTTCCTATTTTTTCTACTTGCATTTTTACATGTTTTTGAACTGCCAGGTTGGGTTGGCAGAAGCTGGGAGAAGTAATGGGAGCTCACTCGGTTACGTGGCGCTAGGGATTCGAACCGCCAAACTGTCAACCTTTCTGATCGACAAGCTCAGCGTCTTAGCCACTGAGCCAACTTTCTTTATCATACACAAGTGCTTAATGAACAGTGTACTGTGGGTCAATTTAGTTATACATAGTAATAGTAATAATATATTATTACTTGTGTATAGTGGTATTCTTCCAACTTCTAATTTCTACCTCTATTATCTCTACTCATAGAACAATCTTTTTAAAAAATTATTTTTAATATAATCATTCCATCTTCAGTTGAAGAGTGTATTGTCTGGGTACAAATATCTTTTTTAAACATAATCAAAATTACAACATATTAACATTGATTCTGCAATAATAATATTTCACATATTAATTCTACAATTTAACATAATAATATTCAACATACTGGTCATAATATTTACTTGTCTCTTTTAACATATCTTCTTTATTTATTTCCCTATTTCTTTTTTTTAGCAGATTTTTTTTATTTTCTCCCTTCTACAACACCTTATAGTCATTACATCAACATTGTTATGTCATCATACCTGTACATATATATAATATTTCACTTCTATATTTACACATCTTTATACACAGTTGTATATATATAATATAATATATATATTATATTATATATATTGTATAGTATATGTATATGTATGTATGTATATGTATATGTATATATATGTATATGTATATGTATATGTATTTATATGTATATGTATATGTATATGTATGTATGTATGTATGTATGTATGTATGTATGTATGGCTTAATTAATTTTATTCTTATTTTGCAGCCATTTGTACCAATTGTTCCAATTTCATAATATTCCGACCTTCTTTATCTTTTAATTTCAGTGTTAATTTGTCCATCTCTGCACAATCCAAAGGTTTTTTTAATCACTAATTCATCCAAGGGGGTATTATCTTGTTTCCAGCATTGGGCAAATGCTATTCTAGCCATAGTTAGCAGATGTGTTAATATGTACTTAATTTTCTTTGTATAGTGTCAGTAGAAAGATTTCGGGTTTGTATTTTATCTGTTCTCCTGTAATTTCTTGCACCCATTTCCAAATTTTGTGCAATATTTTTGTGTTTCCGGGCAGGTCCCCATATGTGATAATAAGTCCCTTGTCCTTTTTTACACTTCCAGCAGGTTGGCTTCATGTTTGGGTACATTTTAGCCAATCTTGTTGGTGATAAATGCCAATGATAAAACATTTGTATATATTTTCTTTAAGTCCTGCTGATTGTGTAGTTATA